>NW_007577791.1:1029982-1121845 GCF_000690725.1 Stegastes partitus
TTGGTTGTCACTCATGA
Organism: Stegastes partitus; assembly: GCF_000690725.1. NCBI lineage: Eukaryota > Metazoa > Chordata > Actinopteri > Pomacentridae > Stegastes > Stegastes partitus. The sequence continues at coordinate 1,030,000 of NW_007577791.1, forward strand.
CATGTAACCAATCACATAGTGCTGTGTGGGAGATGGCTCAAGACCACAGAGTGCTGACAGGAGACAGAGAGTCAGAAATGTGTTCAAAAAAATAACAATAGTGAAAATCTGATCCAGTAATTGCCCTGGCCAAAAATCAGTCGACCCCTACAAAGTATAATTCTTGCCTATATGTGTTTTGACTCAGCAGGGAGCTATGACATAAGAAAAGTTGATCTACAGGACAGAGTTTCTGTTTCACATTATGTTGTATTTTGAATTGGTGCCAAAATTTTATGTTTTCCTCAAACTAAATTAAGGTATTTCTGCCATAAATGAGTGTGCAAAAATTTACCAGATTATAAGAAATTAAGTGTTTGACACTTAGAAAATCCTGGGGAAGCACCCCAACACCCCCTGCATAATGTGTCCTCCCCTAGTGTTCAAATGAAACCCACCTGACTCATGTTTTATTTTGCCCTGTCAGAAGACAGCTGTGTGTCCCTGGCAGGTTTCGGGACATCCAACTCCAGTGAGTCCTGTGACACTTCTACACTAGAGAGCCGTGGCTGTAAAGATGCATTCATCAGTGAGTCACACTTGACCCTCGCGTTCCCAGACAGGATTGAATTCTGGGATCTGCAGAAGAAAGAGAAGACTCCATCATGGAGCATGGAGATAAAACCTCAGTCAGAGGGCTCTGGTAATGTCTTTAGCAGTTGTCAGGCATCAGAAATTAGCTGAATGCAATGACAGAAGCTTAACTGTACACTTTCTGTTACAGCTGTGAATTTCCCATTGGTGCCTGGGGGTTATGTAACCTCAAAACCTCCCTTCTACTGCCCCTTGTCGCCACACCTGAAAGCCAGGAGCATGGCACTGGGTGGTGAACATGCCATCCTTCTCACTGCCACTGGAGCTGTGTACACCTGGGGACAGGGCAGGTAGAGCTAAAGCACACACATCTGTCTTTAACACCAATCAGAGCACTAAGCTTGTGTTGATCTTTTTCTGTGTGCATGTGTTTATTTGACAGCCATGGTCAGCTGGGGCATGGAGGCCTCACCTCTGAGGAGGAGCCCAGGGCGGTGGAGGCACTCTGGGGGATGCCGATGAGCTCTGTGGCTTCAGGAGGCTGGCACTCTGTCTGCATTAGTGGTCAGTGCCAAATGAAGATGTGGGCAGTGCCAAGGGTTAGATCAGCAATAAAAAATGATTTAAATTACCCTTTCTTTGCAGACGGGGGTGACCTTTACGTGTGGGGCTGGAATGAGAGTGGCCAGCTTGGACTTCCCTCACGAGCTCTGAGGAAAGCATCACAAGAGAAAAGTAGCCAACTAACAGGTTTGCCCTGTCATAATCAGTTGAGCAGTATTTGAAAAGCACGACAAAAAGGCATTTTATGAACCCAAGCATTTTTGTGTGACTTGCTGCAGTGTATCTAACCACAGGGAAGCATCCAGGCTCAGTTTCCTGTGTGGAATGTATTATACTTGCATGATCTTATGTTTCAATGTAAACATTGTCAAAGAATTAGTATCTATGAATGACGCTCGCCTAGTGTTTACCTCTGAACAACAGAAGAATCTGTTCACCATTGTCAAGGCTTCACAATAATGAACCACCCCCGTAATTATAATGTAATGTTCTGTTTGTCGTCTGGTATGGCACTTACTGAAAACACTTAAAAAATAATGTTTTAAGTAATAAAATTTTGGCATACATTGACTGTATTAAACAGGAGAATTGCACCAAGGTGTCAACACATCTCCCAGTAAAGAGCCACAGGAGGGAGAGAAACATGAAGAGGTATTCATATCAATCCAGGCTTTCCCAGCTCTGATGGATGTCACTCCATCATGTGAAATCAGGACAGTCAGCTGCGGCTCCCGGCACACAGCTGCAATAACAAGTAAGAAATCTCTTCTGACAGTGACAATGATGCACATTTTTTTGGCGTATCAGTGTTATTGTAGTGTTTAACCTAAATGTTCTAACTTCAGCCACAGGTGACCTCTACACTTGGGGATGGGGTAAGTTTGATTTTACTCCAAATAAAACACTCCCAATGTCAATAAAATCAAACCGAAACGTAGCAACATTTCTGCTCGTGTTTGCTTGTGTTTCCTGTTTTAGGTGAATACGGCCAACTCGGACATCAAACATTGATCAGTTCAGATGAGCCGCAGCGTGTGGAGTTTTTCAGGTTGGAGCGGATGCGTGTGGTTGATGTCGTTTGTGGGGCCTGGAACACCTTCGCTGCTGTAGTCAAGGAGGAAGTAGCTTCCCTGAAAAATCCAACAGAATCGCCCCGATAAACACGCACTGTATACTTTGGACGGCATACCAGGAAGTGTAAATTATCCCATCAAGTACATGGACACTTTGGTTTAAATATATTTATATGTTTTTGTTTGTTCGTTTGTATGTCTGCATAAAAATAACTTTGGTAAGTGAATGCTTTTTTTGTAAAGTTTTTATTTTTCTTACAGATGTTAAAAAAGGGGGTTTATTTCTCACAAATGCTACATAAAACATTTAAGGCAGTAAAATCCACAGGCAAGTATAATTTAAGGCAGGTATTTAAAATTCTTACTTAAAATTAAACACCACAGTATGAGAATTAAAGGCTGATGCATTTCCACAGTCCATTAGAGGTCTTCACAGCACAATCTTGAAAGAACTGTGGAGAAATGAAATAATAATAGAAACTGTTAGGGCACCCAAAACTGTCCCAAGTAATCGTACACATCAGTGATCAGAGCAATTGAATTTCTAGTTACCTGACAAAATCTGGCGATCTTGAAATAACATGCTGAAACTCTGAGAGGTTCACGGTTCCGTCCTTGTCGATGTCTGACTCTTCCAGAATCTAAACAACACGCAAAGAAAACATTAGTATACCACTGTGCTTCACTATAAGTTCTAAGAGAGGAAGTCTCAGCGAACTCACATTGTTGATCAGCTGTCTCATTTCATCAGTGGTTAGTCTTGTCTCATCCGTTTCACCGGTCAAGCAGTTAACCAGCTTCTCCAGATCGCCAGTGTCGAGGGTTCCATCGTCATCAAAGTCTGAAAATATCAAAGTAGTGGTTACACAGATTGATGTTCTCACGTGAACAATTTACCAACTCATGTTTTATCAACTTATTTACCAAATATACGGAATGCATAGTGGGATTTGATTTCCAGAGTAGCGGAGTCACTGAAGGCACTTAGAAGATCCAGGAAGTCTTCGAATGTGAGGCTTCCATCTTTCCGGTCAGATGTCGAGAACACCTGGCAGATTCTTTGCCTGAAAGGGTTGGACTGTGGAACAAGTACAAAGGTCAGTACACTTTATCAGTAAGTGTAGCACTTCCTCCAGAACAGAAATCCCAGGATAATCCTTTATACAGAGAACAACCAACACTAACCATGAAGAAAACCTCGCAACAACAATTTATTCTGTTTTACTATAAAATAAATATTCACCTTGAGCTCAGGCAGAGTAAGAATCTTCTCCATCGGTACTCTGGTGTCTGGACGGTCTCTCTCCTCTTTACTGAGCAGTTCAGAGAATCTCTTGTGTGCACTAAAAACAGAAGCAACAAGTCAAATAGGAGATAATCAGTGGTGGGTTTAGATGCGTTCATTCAGTTGGTAACTCGCTTTGTGGAGTGAGTTTGATCACTTACAGAAGAATTTCTTGTTTGGTCAGGAAGGTCAGCTCCTGAAAGTAAGTATACGTATTGTTAGAACGAAAACAATCACTGAAAAACTTCAAACAGCGCTTTGTTCCACACTGGAGTGATTATATGAGGAAGAGTATTTAACATTAGCAACAACATTAGCTTTTATTTTGTTAAAACGCGTGAGGACAACTCGTTTTCAGTAAAGCTACTACTGACACACACAAAAAAACGACTAAAATACTTAATCGTACTGTTTTTTCCCCGGACGAAAAGTCTCTCATAGTTTTATTTCCACTTAAAACGTTAGACGAACACACCATTGCGTTATCCTCGGTTATTACGGGGCGTCAAAACTACAGCTCTCAACTTCGGTTGACGTCGGAAACAATAAAACTAATGTTTTTTGGAGAGTTTATTTTGGCCACTTACTTGGTATTCTGACAGCACATCCTTCCCAAGTTGACTCGCCGTAGTTCCCATTCCGAAAATTCGGACTCCAAAGTGTGTTTTTTGTTGTTGTAAACAGTTAGCCACCGAACTACTGAGCAGCTAGAAGGTGTTGCATTGCTCGCTTCCGGTTTCTGCCAAGCGCGTTCCTCCTCAGTGGAGCTACGTAACGGTTTCTATGGTGACGCCATAAGAAACAGCGCCACGAAGAGCCAACAGGTGACAGATAAGTTGTGCTAAACTTTGTCCTGTTACATTCAAAAGCTCCTTTATTTGGACACAGGTCACTAGTTTAAAACAACTGACTCATTAGTTCCGTTCGTGTTTCTAGTTCGCTCGTAGAACTACTTTTAAAAGCTATTTTCGGGGTATTTTCTGTATTACAAAACAGTTAATATGAAGTGATGGGATGTAATTTACTACATTTACACAAGTATTGTACTTAAGTACAAATTTGAGATACTTATATGACATTTTTTATTTCTATTCCACTTCATTTCAGAAGGCAATATTGTACCTTTTATTTTACTATTACTATAATTGAATTTCCCTTCTGGGATAAATAAAGTATTTTTCATTCATTTCATTACTACATTATTGATAACATAATTATGTAACACACACACACACACACACACACACACACACACAATTCGCCTCTGACTCCTGGACACCCATCAGTTTTCATTTCAGGGCTTTTCTCAGCCTTGTGAATATTTTAATAGCATTTAAATCATTTTATTGGTATGAGGAAATCAAAAGAAATGTTTTTTTTAATGTTTTAAGTCATATTTTAATGATACACAATAAGTCTGAGCGTTTTTATAAGAATTTACAAATGCAAACTTTTTCTTTTCTTTTGCTGTTTACTTGAGGGTGTTATAAAGAGTTTTCCATTCAGGATGGACTAACTAAAGACACTGAATTCAAGAATTTAAATGCAAAACTTGTACAGAAAATATATTGAAGTATAAGGAGTATCGTCATCGCATACATTTCAGAACTTCCTGGTCTAACAATTGTGCTATCTCTTCTCTAATGATATAATAATCACTTTACAGGCTTGCTGTAGGCAAAAATAAATAAATAAAATAAAACCCTAAAGGAAGTATTTAACTGTTGTCCTCAAATTTTGCAGTAAACAAGTAAATGTTCCATCGCTGTAATCACCCCTTCCAGTATGTAACACCAGTTCACCAGTCACTCTTTGCTGGTTTGTCAATTATCCCTGTCAGATAGTAGATTTGTCAATTCTCCTATATATCTGTGGTGAAGTTTTGTTTGCATTGAACACTGTCTTTTTATGCAGGTTATTTTATGCTCACTGTTTCCCCCGTGCTACATCTCTGGAAAAAACATCACAACTTGCAAGACCCTCCCTGCTCAAGCCCACTTCACCTCTACCACCTCGACAAAGACTCTATCTTCTGTCAGCCAGCCTCCCTCACCTATTCCACCATTCCCCAATACACCTTTCCACCCAACTCCTGCCGAGGTATTTGCTTCTGGGTCCAGTACTACACTTTGACAGTATTATTTTTAGACTCTCAGCATACCGTCCACTGTTAAAAGCACAATTATCCAAGATAAAACTTTTCATATCATCTTCATTTTATTGTACTTTTACTGCAAACAGCAACATCAATGTATTTGTCTTCTATATATAACATCTGCCATTCATTATGTTCACTAGTTAATAAACATTTTAAAAGTAAAAAATAAAAACAACATGATAATATCCCTGCAAAACAGCAGCTATTGGTAATGTATTAAATAATAGTGCATTGACTTACTGATAAAATATTTTTTCAGTGACCTAAAAGCACAAATATTTATAACTATCTACCTAAAACAAAACCCAATGTATTGTAGATCAGAAATCCATGTAGATTTTGGAGATGATCGATGATCTGGAGATGACTCTCTTTGGGAAGGAGACAAGCTAAGCTCCTGCGTTTGTTTCCCAATCTGTCGTATCTGGAATAAAAAGAAAGAAAGAAAGAAAGAAAGAAAGAAAGAAAGAAAGAAAGAAAGAAAGAAAGAAAGAAAGAAAGAAAAACAGAAGTACTGGTAAAATAGTTTGTACAATAAAGAATAAGGTGCCCATGAAAAGGTATTTTTTCATACCAAATACAGTAACTCATGCATTTTTTATGACATCGTACCTATCATTTTCGTTCCTTCTTTAGTCTCAGCTGGAACCCCAATGCCGTACTCGTTTTCAGCGGTGATTCTGAAGAAATAGATTCCTCCTTCCTCCAGGTCAGACACCTTGTAGGACAATCGCCGACATTTGTCCGTGAGTCTTGTCCAACCCACTCTGCTAATGTCCCGTATGTCTACAAGGTAGTTCTTCACTGGGGCTCCTCCCTCGTTCTCTGGGATGTCCCAGGTAACAGTGGCAGAGTTCTTGGTCACGTCTTTAACTATTATGTGAGTTGGTGGACCTGGTGAATCCAAAACCCTCACATTCAGGGTCAAAGAGGCAGATCCAGCCACATTTTGCAGTTTCACTGTGTATTTGCCAGAATCATCACGGGTTGCTCGTTCCACTGTGATAGAGGTGACAGAGCTGGTGGTGTTGATCAATCCTCTGACTCTCAGATCCACGTCTGCCTTCTCCCATGACACACTGGGGAGAGGTTTGCCTGTGAAAGGCACAGTTAAAGTGAAGGAGCTGCCATCTTTAACAAGCAGCGTCTTCCTCATCTCAGGATTAATGTCAAACCTGGGCTCCTCCTCTCTCTCTATGGCTACTTCAGGATCTGTCTCAGGACTGGGCTCACTGGTGCCAATCTTATTTATGGATCTGACAACAAAAACATATTCTGTCTCCGCTGTCAGTCCAGTTACTGTAAACTCCGTCTTATCCGTGTTATTAACACCAACACTCCAGTCTTCTTCCGTTGATTTTCTGAATTCAACTTTGTATCCTGTGACTGCTGCTCCACCATCGAACAGCGGCTTGTTCCATGACAGAGTAATGGAGGACCTGGTTGAATCAACTATGGAGGGCTTTGCTGGAGGGGAAGGTAGAAACTTTGGATCCTCTGCCAGGGTGAGTGGGCATGGAAGACTGGGTTCACTTAGCCCAGCGGCATTCTCAGCAAACACTCTGAATTCATACTCACATCCTTCATGCAGCCCAGAGGCTTTGGCTCGCAGGTCGTAGACTGGTTTCTTATTGACCCTGACCCAGCGGACGCCCTGCTTATCCCTTTTCTCTATAATGTAACCGCTGATTCGGCTCCCACCATCAGTAACAGGCCTCTTCCAGCAGATTGTCATAGCTTCATTGGTTGCACTTGTGACCTCAACATCCATTGGAGCAGATGGGATAGTGAAGGGATCTGTGGCCCTGACTGGATCACTTTCCAAAGTCTCACCCTCCCCGTATTTGTTCACTGCCCTCACCCTAAACAGGTATTCATTTCCTTTGAGCAGCTTGGTTATTTTGCAAGTAGTTGCCATCATGTCACCATACACGAGGGTCCAAGCAACACGGCTGGTTTCACACTTCTCGACAATGTAGTACATGACCTCGGCACCGCCAGTCTCATGAGGGGGTCCCCATGACAGGGTGCATTTTTCTGCTGACAGTCCAGACACTTCCAGAGGTCCAGCAGGTGGGCCTGGTCTGTCCAGCACTTTGCAGGTTACAGTCTTAGATGTGGTGCCACCTGTGTTCTGCAGAGTCAGTGTGTACTGTCCAGAGTCTTTCCTCACGCTCTCTCTGATTAGAAGAGAGGTATGCATCTTAGTTGCAGTTATCTCAACCCTTCCCTTGGTGCCAATATTTCTGCCATTCTTCAACCAGAACACTGTTGGGTTCGGGCGGCCAGAGATGTTTCCATCTATTCTTAGGAGCTCTCCGGCTTTGACAACCACTGTTTGTCTGTATTTGTCCTCCATGGTAATTTTAGGTGGCTCCACGTCATGCTGTACTGTTACAGGTCCGGTGGTTTCAGAAGGTGCACTGAAGAGCTCAACGGCGTTCTTTGCAATAACACGAAAATCATACTGTTCACCCTCCGTCAGTCCAGTCACTTCCAAAAAGGTGTCCAGTAAGTTTGTGAAGTTGCACTTAAGCCAGTGAGTATCTGGCAATTCTTTGCGCTCAACAATGTACCCCGTTATTTTAGCCCCACCGTCATATTCTGGTTTGTCCCATGAGAGTGAAACTGAAGTGTTTGTTATATTAGTGACTGCGAGGTTGGACGGGGGATCACACTGGTCTCTTGCAGCTACAGGCTCAGAGGCCTTACTGCACGGTCCAACACCTGCTATATTTTCAGCACAGACCCGAAACTCATATATCAGACCCTCTTCAACACTTGTTACCTTGTACTGGTTCTCAGTCACTGGGCCTCTGTTTAACTTTGTCCACAGAATACTGCTTTGATCTTTGCATTCAATATGGTAACCAGTAATGGGGCTGCCACCATCACTGTCTGGTTTGCTCCATGCAATGACCATTACAGACTTTGAGGCCTGCACAACATGGAGGTTAGTTGGTGAACCAGGTGGCTTGAAGGGATACTGGGCAACAACAGGGTCTGACTCAATAAAGTGACTCTTTCCATAGCGATTCTCTGCAGCAATACGAAACTGGTATTCAGTGCCTTGTGTCAGACGGGAAATTTTGATTGATGTTCTTGCCACTGTGGCTGACACAGTCTGCCATATTGTGCTGCCTGTGTCTCTTTTCTCAACAACATAATTACTGATTTGACATCCACCAGTGTAATGCGGGGGCTGCCATGACAGAGACACAAAATCAACACTCACTTCATCCACACTGAGGTCACTTGGTGGTCCAGGTCTTTCAAAAACATTCACAAGGATTTCAGCAGATGTGGTTCCAACAGAGTTGGTCAGGGTCACTTCATACACGCCAACGTCCAACTTAGTTGCATCTTTGATAATGATCTGAGATGCTGTGTCAGATGTGTGCACATTCACCCTGCTTGTCTCTTTCAGCAGGTTTCCCTCCCTCTTCCAGGCTACTGTTGGGGGTGGTGCACCCTTGTATGGAACATCAATCTTTAAATCATTTCCCGCCTTCACACTAAATGAGTTGGACAGCAAATTAATAACAGGCCCAGCACTCGTATCTTTTACTGTAACAGGTACCAGCAGGGACTTTGGTTCACTCTGTCCTTTTTCATTCATAGCACTCACTCTAAAGAAATACTCCTTTCCTTTGGTCAGCCCGTTGATGGTCACTTCTAATGCTTTGCTCTCTGAACATTTTGTCCATGTGTCCTCCCCCTTAGCTTGCATTTCTACAATGTAACATGTAATTTTGCTTCCTCCATCATGATCAGGCTTCTCCCAAGACAGTCTTGCGCTATTGGAAGTGACATCACTGAGTGTGACTTTGCCAGGAGGCAGAGGCACCTCAGACACTTTAACAGCGTCAGCGGTCTCTGCTGGCAGTCCAGTGCCAAACTCGTTCACTGCCAGGACACGGAAATAATAGAAGCATCCTTCCTGCAGGTTGTCAATCTTATATGAATTCCTCACACAGTTGCTACAGACGCTTGTGAATGCCTTCCTGGCCTCCTCTCGCTTTTCTACAATGTAGTGCGAAATCTTTGCTCCTCCATCAATGATGGGTGGCTCCCACGAGATGGACACAGAATCTCTCTTTACATCCTTTACCTCTAAGTTTGTAGGCGCACTAGGAGAGTCTAATATTCTGACGTTGATAAAGGCTGATTTAACGCCACTGCAGTTTTCCGCTGTCAACACATACTTTCCAGTGTTATTTCTATTTACGTTCTCAATCAGCAGCACAGTGTAGGAGCTTGCCACCTCAATTTGAGCACGCTCACTGAGAGTGCCGCCTTCCATTGACCATTTAACCTCAGGTTCTGGTCTTCCTCTGATTGTAACAAACAGACGTAATGTGGAACACGTGCGAACATTCACAATCTTCCTCAAGGCAGTGTCCAGTTCAATCTCTGGTGCCTCTAATTTTTCAGCTGGAACCACAGGCCCAGGCAGATCCACATGCTCTCCAACTCCAGCAGCATTCATTGCACGAATACGAAAATTGTACTTTGCATTTTCTTTCAGTCTTTGCACAGTGTAGTTTGTGTCCTCTACACCTGTGCTTGGTGTGCATGCAGTCCATTCATCATCTGCTGCTTCTTTCATCTCAACTACAAACCCACTGATGGCTGCTCCGCCATCATAGATAGGCTTTGACCAGGTCAGAGAGACAGTACTGCTGGAAAAGTCAGTCACTTTGGGGTTTGTGGGTGGACCAGGCGGGTAAGTAGCTTCACAGATTTTTATATACTCGCTTGGCTCACTGGGTGCACCAACACCAGCAGCATTTTCTGCAAGTACTCTAAACTGATAGTAATGTCCCTCTGCGAGCCCTGTGCATCTGAAACGCAGGTCATTTACTCTTCTCTTGTTGCATTTAGTCCACCTGACACCCTCTTTGTCACGCTTTTCCAAGATGAATCCATCAATCTCTGAGCCTCCATCTGTCTCAGGCCTTTCCCATGTGAGCACCACAGAATCCCCGGTCACAGCGCTGGCAGTAGGGGTAGAAGGAGCACTAGGTGTTGTAAAAGGATTTTGTGCAATGAATGGCTCTGATTCCAGAAATTCCCCAACGCCAAATTTATTCACAGCAGCAATTCTGAATATGTATTCTTTCCCGTGTACCAGTTTGGTCACTTTGTAACTGACAGCTTCTACATGAGCTTCCACCCCTGTCCATGTGACACGGCTGGTCTCCCTTTTTTCAACGATGTAGTGAGAAACACTGGCACCTCCATCATTTAAGGGTGGGTTCCAGTGAAGATTACACTTCTCTGCAGAGACAACTTTCACCTTCAGAGGTCCATCAGGTGGACCAGGTCGATCCAGGACCTTCACATTAACTGGAATAGATGTTGTTCCACCTATGTTACTAAGGCTCAAGACAAAATGTCCCCCGTCCACTCGTGTACAGTCCCTGACAGTCAGAGTTGTATGAGTGAGGGTGTTTTTGATCTCCATTCTTGGTGTGGCTTTGTCAATTTCTTTTCCGTCTTTCAGCCACATTACTTCAGGAAGAGGCTTCCCAAAGTAATCAGCATCAATAATAAATGTCTCTCCAGCCTGAACCACAGTGGTACTCTTGAACTTCGGATCAATGGATGCGGTGGGACCTTCAATAACATCCTGAGCAGTGATGATTACACTTTCTGAAGGTGGGCTCCAAACACCAGCAGCATTCTTAGCAGTAACTTTAAACTCATAGCTTACACCTCCCGTCAGACCTGTGACAGTGAACAAATTTTCAATAACGTTGGTGAAGTTTGCCTTCATCCATCTGCCATCTGGGAGCTCCTTCTTTTCAATAACATACCCTGTAATGGTGCTTCCACCGTCATACTTTGGTTTTGCCCACTGAAGTGTGATGTTCTCTCTGGTAATGACAACAGCTTCAGGTTTACCAGGTGAATCACACGGGTCTCTTGCTACATAGCATTCAGATATCCTGCTAGATGGGCTGAGTCCAGCGATGTTTTCAGCAAAGGCTCTGAATTCATACTCAATGCCTTCCGCCAGCCCACTTGTTTTGAAGCGAGTGTCAGTTATAACAAACTTGTTTAGCTTGGTCCATAAAATGCTGTTCTTCTCTTTACGTTCAAGGTGATAGCCGATGATTGGACTGCCTCCGTCTTTGCCTGGAGGCTCCCATTCCACCACCATGCTGTACTTTGTCACTGTTGACACAAAAGGGCTGCCAGGAGCATCGGGCGCACTAAATGGATACTGAGCAATCACAATAGGGGAGGTGATTGCAGCACTTTTTCCATGCCTATTTTCTGCAAACACTCTGAATTGGTATTCGCTTCCTGTCTTCAGTTTGGTAACTTTGATTGTGGTTCTTACTGTTGTTGCTGACACGGTCTGCCACTCTGTACTGGTAGTTTCCCGTTTCTCCACCACATAGTTGTCTAGCTGACATCCTCCTGTGTATTCAGGTGGCTCCCAAGAGATGGTAACATAGTCAGAACTGATCTCATCAATCCTCACAGGACCTGTAGGTGAATCTGGCTTTTCTAGAACCACCACAGTGATTTCTCCTGTATATTTTCCAGCACTGTTGCTTGCTGTGACAGAGTATTGACCAGAGTGCTCCCTGGCAGCATGCCGGATATGAAGGACTGTTAATGATGCTGTAGTTGAGAGCTCCAGCCTTGATGTTTCTTTAACTGCCTGACCGTCTTTTTTCCATTCAATCTTAGGAGCTGGATGCCCAGACACTGGGATCTCTACTTTGAGATCTGCACCATTCTTTACAGTGAATGTGTTAAACGTGATCTGGAGATTTGGCTTAACAGCGTTTTCCTTATCTGTGTCAGAGGTGGGTTGGACCTGAGAGTTGAGATTCTCTGCAGCAGCAGCAGCAGCAGCAGACTGGCCTGGAGAGTGGAGAGAAAAGAGTTAAATAAGTGTATTATTAGATGGAATCACTGTGCAGAGAAACTCATATGTTATGCATTTCAGTTAACATGGATCATGTTGATGGAATCCAAATTAAAATCTAAACAAATCATTTAATATGCATTTAGTTGTTGGTGTATTCTGAAAGTTTAGCCTGTAAGGAAAAAAAAATGACGTTCTGTATTTTAATTCCGTCAAAATAACGTTGTCTGAGGATTTCTTTAAATATTGTTCTGACAAAACTAAAAATATGAAACTGGGGCTTAAACCAGTGTACTTCCTATATATGCCTATCTCAAAATACATTTTTATTCTTGAATTATAGATACATGCACAACAAAATGATCTAACCTCAAAGGTCTTTATACCGTTATACTTTTCAGCACATAGATACATGTTATTTGGGTTTATTTTAAAAACATTTTAAAGACTTTCAAACTTTTAAACAAAGTATGAATATATACTACAATATATAGTATATCTAGGCTACGAAGTGATGGGATAAATGCATGACATACCTTGGGCAGTGACTGTGGGGGATGATTGGGAAACCCCTGCATCAGTATCCTGAGTCATACTTATGTTTAGATTTTGAGCTTTGTCTTCTGTTTTCTTTCCCATCTACGAGAGACAATGTCACAAAACTGTCAGAGAAAGTGACACTAAACACAAGCAAACTCTTAACTAGGGCAATGTGGTGTTTCCCTGTTTTTAAGACCGTTATGTTGTTTTGTTATTTGGAAATAGAGGGCAGCTTTATGTCCACATTAAAATATGTTATACATAGCCTATTTAGCCATAACAGGAGTTTGAAAAACAAGTCAGCAACAAGTTTGTAGGCTGTGTTAGTGTGTATGTTCGTAAGAGAGACTCTTGATGGTGTTAAAAATAACTAGAGGCACGGTGGACTAGACTACCATCTGCTCTGCTAAACAGATGAAAGTCTATTATTACCTGACTCTTAATGCTCTCAGCGAATATTTCACTTTAGTATGACACAAAAAGGAAAGATCAGCAAACTAAAAGTAATTCCAAGGTCTGTTAAATTAATTACATGCTACATTAGTATAACTTTTAAGGTGAGATTAGTGAAGTATTCAACCAGAATTGTACTTACGTCATTTTTGCCAGCTTCCATCTTTTCTCTTACTTGAACTGATGTATGAGCAATAAATGAAAGCTCAAAATTCAACGTTCTCAGTCGGGTAGCTCAGATGTATCCAGTGTGGTGAGTCCCAAAACTCTAAGGCAGACATACACAGCTCTGCCAGTCACTGCCTACTTTATCTCCAAAAGCATGCAGTGACTAAAATAAGCATGGTGCCTGATTGGACAGCTGCTCATTCTTTCAAAATTAGTTTGGCCTACATGGGTCAGCGAGGAAAAACTGGAAAGTTGCTCAGCAGTTAAACATTGTGCCCCTGCTATTGCTTTCACAAGAAGGCTTAACATATTACTTTACAGTTTAGATGTCCTCTAAATATTACCTTTGCGTGTGTGTTTATTGGAGGTGGGGGTTTATATATATGGGCACATATTAATAGAACAAATACAGCCTTGAACAAACAGTCAACCAACAATTTATGAATGCTTTTATTAGCGTAAGTATGTAAAATCTGCAGTGATCTGTGTTTAGTAATATGTAGAGGATGGGACATTACTGTTTGCCAGTGTGTTGTAGCCATCTACTACTACACTACACAACACTGCTGCTAAAATTGCAATTAATGCATAAATGAAGCCATGAAAAAAATGCAATTATACTAATGCTGACACGTTACATAAAATGTTTTTTAACTCCAGCATTACGCAAATACACATTTTTATAAAAAGCTTCATTCTGGAAAAACAAGCGGAAGCGGAAGTAGACAAACAAACACCGACGAAGAAGAACACGCTGCTAAGGAAGACAGCTAGCTAGCTAAGCTAACCGGCGTTGGAGAAATATGGATAAAAACTATTTGTGCCGATGTGAAAAACAGTTAGCTGTGCCTTTTTAAAGGGTGGTCAGTCAGCTGGTGGTGTCAGGACGCGGACTTTGACTCGGTTTCCAAAAAAAGAACAAAACAGGTGAGGCTGCTATAAAATAAATCAACTCATGCTTCTGTCACCATTCAATGAAACGAGCATAACTGTGTGTAAAAACTGTGTGAAATGTAGAACAGGTTGTTGATTTCTGTCACAAACCTTTGTTGGTGTAGAAGTAGTATCTTACACCTGGGATTTTCTGAAAGTAACTCTGTCAACTAGTTATATATTTTATCCAAAGGGGAATGTTTATTGGTTCCTTTCTCTTAAATTAGGGCTGCAACTAACGATTATTTTCATTGTTGATAAACTGATTTGTTGTTTAGTCTATAAAATGTCAGAAGATGATAAAGGATGTCAATCAGTGTTTCCTAAAGCCCATAATGACTTCCATGAATGTCTTTTTTTTGTCCAAAACCAAAATATATTCAGTCATAGAGGAGGAAACAAGCTAGAAAATGTTTGTATTTAAGAAGCAGGTGTCCAAGAATGTCAACTTTAGTTCTTCAGAATATTACTCGAGCTGATTAATGTATTTAAAAAAAAATTTTTTTAAAGTTGTCAATTAATCGATTTAATCATTGCAGCTTTGTCTAATATGAGAGTAAGGCTTTTGAATCATTCTGAATATGTCAACCTGTTATTTGGGGAATAGCTGTTTAGATAATAAATAAACTAAATAATGACACATCCTAAGAGCTTCAGTAAAAATCAACTTTTTTTTGTCCAGCTGCTTTTTACTAAAGCTTTTAGAGTGACCATGATCTGGAAGACTGAGAATCTACACATGCTTTAACAGTGATTTAGTTTTTCAATAACACTGACAGCAGAGTAATTCATGTTCTCAGGCTCCACATGTGACCAGGCTCTGTCTCTGATGATTCAGCAGGATGACTCCTAACTGACCTCCCACAGTAAACGCTATTGTCAGATCTCATGCCTCCCTGTTTCACTGGTCATGAACAGATCCAACCATGCCTCTCCAGTTTGCGTACAACCACGAGGACTTTGTCACTGATGTGCGCCGGAGTGATGGAACCGGTCCAGCGACGGCATCGCCACCAACAAAGTTTGACTCAACCATCCAAGCTGGCTGGACGGACAGGATGGACAGGGGTCTCTTCCGCTACCACCTGGGTGATTTGCAAACTCGTATCCTGCCGGGTCCACATGGCTTTGTGGCTCAGCTGAATGTTCAAAGAGGACTGGAGAGAAGGAAGCCTCAGGAGATACTGAGCATTCAGCAGGAGTTCAATGCCAGGCAGTTTAATTTTAACAAAATCAACCCAGATGAAATCATATTTGAGATGATAAAGGACACAGAGGGACACACAGCTTTGCCTGACAATAGACAGTTACCTCAACCCTGTGGGATGGTAGTGTTGGTCAATGTCAGCCCTTTGGAGTTTGGACATTGTCTCTTTGTTCCAGATCCCTCACGCTGTTACCCACAGATCCTGACAAGGTTCGCTATCAAGGTCGGTATTGAATCTGTGCTCCTGAGCTCCGACCCTGGTTTCCGTGTCGGGTTCAACAGTCTCGGAGCTTTCGCGTCTGTCAATCACTTACACCTCCATGGATATTACCTGGACCACGAACTAAAGATAGAATCCACTCCAGTTAAGCCTTTAGTTCCTGAAAAAGGATTTTATCTCATGCCGGACTTCCCTGGCGGCTTTTTGTTTTACACAGAATCAGAGGAGGTGGAGAAAGTAGCAAGTGCCATCTGTCAAGTCACAGACTCTCTGGTGGGCGGTAATATTGCTCACAACATGTTCTTGACTCGGGGATGTCCGCCATGCGATCGCACGCAGAGTGAAGAAGATCACTGTGCAAGAAAAGGCGTGCGTGTTGCAGTATGGCCTAGAATATCCTGCTTTGGTGCCAAAGAGGAATCTGCCTTCAACGTTGCTCTTTGCGAGCTGGCTGGACATTTGCCATTTAAGAACCAGAAGGACTATGAGCTCACGACTGAGAAAGATGTCATCGGGATAATACAGAGGTATCTTCTGCCTGAGGATGAGTTTCACAGGTTGGAGCAGCAGCTTACTAGTCACTTAATGGGTTTATGATACATAGATAATGTGGTAACTGTTGCGCTGAAGGTACAGACGAACTGTGATGAAAGCTACATGTAATACAGTTTTCAGTGTCCTTTTTGTTTGAGTGACTAGAATTGAGTTAGATTTTTTTAAGAGCCTATTCTAATGTCCTGTACCTGAACTAAATATTGCACTGGATGTGAGCACAACTATCAAACTGAATGTGTTTCAAAGCCTTCACTGAACACTAAAGAGGTTAAGATTTGCCATAATTGTATTTATAAATGACGATGCGCTTTGATCAAAAAATTGGTATCAAATAAAATGTTGAAAGTGTTTTATTATTTTTGAAGTTGGGTCTTTGATGTAAATCATTGCCATTATTATGATACAACACATTATTTTCCCTGTCAAAGCGGAAGCTAAGGCTTGATGGATCAGAGCCATCATTAGTGTTTTTGTAACGTGAGGATTCAGAATATCAGCGGCGAAAAGTCTAATGTTTATTGACATAATAACAGAAAGAGCGAGGTGGGGCATTTTTATCAAAGAAGTGGTTATCCGGCTGATGTGTTGAGTGTAAATTCATGGGCATTTAGGGAGAATGAGGTTGAAACAATACGGCACGTGTTGCCTTCAGGCTAATCCCGTGTAAGCAAAGAGAAACAGTCACAACAGTGGTACCCTGGAAGTGACTGATGATGGCGACAGCAACGTGAAAGAACAACTGAAAAACACTTTGAAGGTTAAAAACAACTCAAGGTATTTGCTCAAGTGTCCAAAATTCATCCTTATTTGCTACCCAACACTGGTTTACTTTGACTGTCGCAGGTCTCAGCCAAAGACATGTGCACTAACAGTACCAGTATGTCCCCATTACAAAATACAGAATAGAATACAGAAAGCTTTTATTGCCAAGTGAGCTCGCACACACAAGGAATTTGACATGGTGAATGAAACTGTGGTGTTCAACAACAGCAAGACATAGAAATCTAAACAAATTCTAACTAAAATATTATATGTAAAAAGTATAAAAGTACTATGTCAGTAAATAGTACTGTGTAAAAGAGACATACATGTGCCTAAACTAGAGTAATAAATTAGCAAACAGTTGAAATATTGCACACGGATTAGAAGAATTGCGCATGAAATTGAAGAACAACTGAATGCATAGTAAAGCATTGAACACTCTACTTAGGATCAATGATAAAATATTCACACTGAGCTGAATTTTATTCTGCATCGTAACCTTTTACTAAAAGAAAAATTAATACTTCCTCGGTCATTATGAAGTTACAACATCGTAGCTGAACCTGGAGATGCAAATCTCACTGTAGTGATGAATCAATGCTACACACCGTCCCTGGAGAGCACATCATCCGCCAGAGTGACATCACCAAGGTAGCACATCATCACCTCGTTTTAATGAGCTTCCTTATTGGTGAGTGAACAACAGAGCATTGATCTTTATGTTTAGCTGCTGACTTGCTCATTTTTCTCCCTGTGAGGTGATAGTTTGACAACAGGTCTTTTACAGTCATTTTTGGGATGCCTTGACGAATATATTATGTTTGATGCAGTGCCATAGTCTATTTATGATACGTGGATCTTATCACACTTATTTAACCACTTTGACTTGTCTTTAGGGCAACACTCATCAACCAGATACTGTATTTAGGCACGTCGCTGACCACGTCCATCTCTTCTAAAGGTGACTTTCAGTCATGTCTCAAAGCCCAAATCATCTCTAACTGGCTTCTTGAACATGATACTCTAATGGTGTCCACAGTTGCCAGATCTCAATCCAATAGATCGCCTTTGGGATGAGGCGCAGCAGGACGTTTGGCATCATGAAGGTGCTGCTGCTCACAAATCTGTAGCAAACTGTGCAATGCTGCCATGTCAGTAGAATAGAATTAAGGCAGTTCTGAACACCAAAGGCAGCTTAACCCGGTACTAACAAGGTGTAACTAATAAAGTGGCCGATGCCAGTTGGTAGTAAAAATACACAAGCATTACATTCTGGTTGTATTTTTTAGGTAATTTTCATGCTTCTTTTGGGTGTAATTTAGTCTTTTAAATGTCTGATTTTCTGTTCTGTGTTCTGTGGTTTATAAGGCACGTTTCAGTTTTAAAATTAAAGCACCGGCTGGATCACTGGTGTCGCTCTAATAAGCAAGGACGTCTGTTTTAGTCGTTGCTGTGAGTCAGCTTCACGGCCGTTTTCCAGTCATACTGCAGGGCTGTTGACCAGTCTGATATCTAATTACTACCAGGACACTTCCGCTTGGATTGTTTAGTGACTACAAATGTGATATGTGTATGTATAAATAAAGTAAATAATATGATTGCTGTGATGCTCGCTGATATAGCTGTCTCATACTCACATATACTATATAGTGTGTAGAAAAGTGTTTGGTAACCAACTATACAACTGTTAAACTGTATATTGTTGACCTCAAAATGCTAAAAATCTACTAGTTTATGCATCATCCTCCATTATTTTTCATATTCATAGTGAAGTTGGAGTAAAACAATCTACCTTTAAGTTAGTAGATGAATTTCTATCTACTTTTAATTCACATCCATCTATTGTTCTGTTTTTGGCAAGCAGTTTTTCTTTTTTTCAAATGTATTTTTGCTGAAGCAATGGTACATGAGACAAAAACACACATCTAATTCTTAATCAGTAATGATTTTAGGACATGACTTACCTGCATTTAGCACTTTATTGCAGAATATTTACGCCAGGCATCTAACATTACTTTTCTTCTCATTGTGTGCGTTAGTCGTCCCAGCTTCATCGGAAAGCGACAGGCGCATGACCTTTTATGAGCGGACGTGTTTTCTCAAGTCCCGTGTATTTGTTTTTCCTTACGTGACATACAAGTACAGGACAGGTAGGTCTGGATCGCCGTCCATGTGTGTACGTTCACCCTGTTCCTGCTGTGGGTGGTAAGTCATGCAAAGTCATGCTCTTGAGAGTTACTGTAAATCATCACAGTGAGAAAGTGAGAAGCTTCAAAACTGTTGTGGTCAAACTGAAGCTGCGGGAAATACTACAATATAAAAACTTTTCTTCCAACTATTCTTACATATAAAGGGGAAACTTTGACATTTGGGGAAATATGTTTATTTCCATTCTTGACCCTTAAGGTGGAGCCAACAACTGGTTAGCTTAGCTTAGCATTATGCCTGGAAACAGTTAAAAACAAACCAACTCCACCTCTGAAGACACTACAAAATGTCACCGTGCTGTTTGTACCCTTCTGTTTTTATATATGTTAAAAATATTAGCTATCACATGCACATTAGAGATTCTGGGAGGTGGATTTGGTGTCTTTGCACAGAGTCAGGATGGCTGTTTGCCCCAGTTTCCTGTTCTTAGATTAAACTAAATTAACTGGCATATTTACTGTGCAGACACGACCTCATCACGCTCCCTCTTATCAAGCTGCTAACTTTCAACAAAAATGAGGAATATGCGTACATTTCAGAATGTTTAACTATTCCTATCACTTTCCAATATTAAATCATTCTTCGTGAATGAAACACAATTGTTTGCGGGATCTTAGTCTCAATCTTCTGGATCCTACAGCTAAATCAGAATCAGACTTATTGTCAGGTATGGTTCACACAATACGAGGAATTTCTTCTGGAAGTTCTGGTGGGTTGGTGCAACAAAACAATGCGTATAGAGTAAACAATAAATATACAGTAAAATAAAGTAATAGCTGTAATGGTGCAAACAACTCTAGTAATGCAAAGAATCAGTTAAATTTAAATAAGAACCATTGAACATTAGTGTTATTTACAGGAATGTTGAGGATGCTGGTATGTCTAATGTCACAATCTTTTTAGTTTCTGTTTCTCAACAAATGTTCATCATAATGCATATTAAGTATTTTTATATGGCACTAAACGGCATAGTTTTAAGTGATGCAAGTTGATTATTACAGTTTTAACTTTTCATGTTTTTTTCAGTTATTTGAACACTTGAATTCAAGTAGAATTCACAATATTGCAATCTGACTGTACAAAAAGCCTGGACTTGCTTCTTTTTTTTTTTAATAACAACAACAACAAAAACAAAGCTAGACACTTGTCTCAACCTTGAACTCTACGCCTCTGACGGTTGACTGAGTCAAACCTGTCTTGCATCTTTCTAATGGGGCCCAGCACACATACACATTATTTACAGTTAATGCTTCACAGGAGCAGCCCGTCTCCTCTCAGTGACTAGAAGTAGAAAAAAAATTTAAATCACAAGTACTGTAAAAGTCTGTCTGTATATTTGCTAAAGAAACATGCTTCATGCGTTTTACAGAAATGACAGTTTTTGCTTCACATGTAAAGAGTATTTGCATTAAGAGAGGAGTTTCTAGGATTATTTCACAAGTAATCACTAATTGACATCAAGCTTGTGAAGAAGAAGAGTACAACCAATCTGTTTATACAATGTGGTGTCATATTTTTCCAGTTTGATCAGGATACGAGGCACATTTCACCTGATCACAAATCTACACTAGCAGAAGAATTTGATGTTGCAGTATTGTGTATTCAAAATTCAAGATGTAAAATGTATTATTAAAACATACCATTAGATTTAAATAGTTTACATCTAAACATGAGCAAAGCACGTGTCCTCAGGGGCTGAGAGGAGTCAAGTACAGTCCATGTGGAGGGAGGGGCTGTGCTCGTGTCTTTGGAGTTGACTCCCACCTTGAACTTAAGATGCTCAGGCCTCGACAGCGTCTGTCACTTTTGCAGAAGGCGGCTCACCTGAATAATTCAGCCGTTCAGAGACACCTTAGAAAACGGGAAAAGCTTTAAAGTAACAATGGGTGCAGTTCAGAGCTTCAGGGAGATGTGCGACCGTCCAAAAAACACTAACGTCCGCCTCAGTCTTCCAGCGGTTTGCTTCGTGTGGCAGACGGCCATGATCATCTTGTTTGGAGTTTTTATTCGATACAACGAGGAAGCAGACGCACACTGGGTAGAGTACAAAAAAGAGAAAAATATAGCAAGTGACATTGAGAATGACTTCTACTTCAGATATCCAAGTAAGTGATGATGTTTTCTCATCTTTTTCTAATGTGCTCTTCAGATTTCTGAATTATCACTTTTACCTCTTAATTTGTTCATCTAGAAGTGTTTAAATCTTTACTTGTGTTGAAACCATTAATTAATATTTAGATTTATCCACATTTATGCACATTTAAATGTTTGTTTTTTAAAATCATTTTACAAACACTGTAACTGATCTGTTCTCATTAGAATAAACTGTTTATTTTTCTTGAGTTACAGAGTGGATATTAGTTCTGAGATTGTGTTGACCTTTCAGATTATTCTTTCATTGCTGACACCCGCAGGCCCATATTTCCCTTGTGGATTGACACCCCTGAGGTTTTTTTTTCCAGTTTAACTACAGCTGACATGTCTTTGTCTGGATAGAAAAAAAAAAAAAGTCTAATTTCGGCCATATAGATTTTTTGGATTTTAATATTAAGGTGTGTGTGAGAGTGTATTGTTTGGGTGTGGTAGCGTATTGTACATTAACCGAGCAACCCACGGTGTCGGTGTCAGGCTATCACAAAACCATCTCACATGTGGTGTTGAATGTCAGATGATAAATGTACATGCTGACACAGTTTAGTGCGTGACACCGAGGCCTTGTTTTTCAACGCAGCGTCCACTGTCCGTATTGACAGCAGGACAGTGAGAAACATCTGAAGCCTTTGTTGACTGTAAAAAAAAAAAAAAGCATTCACGCCGATGTGTTATCATATTTACTACACATAGTTGTTCTTTGCAAATACAGTATTTCAGTGGAAACTATAGTGTTTCATGGTACAGTGGGAACCCATTGTTCCGTGGGACATTTTAGGAAGTTGCGGTGTTTCATTTGTAAATAATACTGTCTGGTCGATGCTGGTATCCACATATTGTTAACTGGATATAAGAGATATCATTTGAGCAATCTCACAAGAAAGAACCGCCTGTTCTGCTTGTTGCTGTAAATGTTAATTTCCAACAACAACAACAGATCAGTTCAGATTGAATGTGTGTATAGTGTTTTAGCAAATGTTAATATACAAACTTTTTGTTTCTGCAACTTTCAACCACATCTAACAGCCTTGCTTGGCAGATTGAGTTGCTTAGTTGGAAATCAAGCATTTAGTTTGTAATTACAGTTATTTATACACAAGTGTTTACCTTATGGATCTGGGTGTATAAGTGATTTAGCTAAGGTATTAATGTAAAGCTGCCTTCTTCATGTTTTCCGCAGTCATGTCTGTTGGAATATTTTTAGTTCCTGTGGGCCCTCAGGGGTTTGTACCTGTATAGGTATCGTGACATAACTCGGTATCATCATAACATATCAACATCTAATGACCAAGTGACGGTAAATACACGCTGTAACGTCCTTGAGTCGACTTCACGTGATCTGGCCCTCTTGGCGTACGTGCCCTCATGTAACCTGCACAGCGGCGACATGTTTTGAAAGCAAACTGTCTGTATACGGTTTCTCCACCGTCACATCGATTCAATCATAATTATGTAAGTAATTATTTCGAAGACACCAGGTGTTGTGGCGTAAGGGTATCACAGCTGATTGTTCATATGGTGCATTTTTGTCTGATATACAGTCAAACTTCATCAAGAGACACAATGTATATGAAATAAACCAAGAATAAGCATAATAGTAATAATAACCTAGTTTTTTAAAAATGTTTTTCAAGCTCTTTTATCTGCTCTTGTACAAGAAACCACAGTGCCTTGACAAATGCTCATTAAGAGAGGAAACATCCCAGCATGACAGAGGAAAAGTACCTTTACCTGCATCCTTCGATTCCCAAATATTTATTTGATTTCTCAACCTTGGATGGTTTGTTGTTTCTGATTTGCTTGGATCACACTGGAAGACGTTTCCTCTCACCTTCTCCTTTCGCTCATGGATTTTACCACAGTGGGTATAACTCAGCACACACAGGCAGCCCCTGAAAACATTTACTTACACCTGATTTGTGTTTGTGTGCACTGAGAGCGGACATTAACACCAAGAAGTAGAGAACATTACACCACCACACGAAAAGTGCTTGATTCTACATTATTGCCCGAGCCCCTCTACTTTTCCCTCCTCTTTTTTTCCCCCACAGTTTCATTGCCTGTCACCATCCTCATGTTGTCTTTCTGCTAGGTTTCCAAGATGTGCATGTGATGATCTTTGTTGGATTCGGCTTCCTGATGACGTTTCTGAAGCGCTACAGCTTCGGTGCAGTCGGTTTTAACTTCCTCATTGCTGCCTTCGGTCTCCAGTGGGCGCTGTTGATGCAGGGCTGGTTCCACTCTCTGGATTACACCGATGGGAAAATCAAAATTGGAGTTGAGAGGTAATTATTCAATTACACAGCCTATGATTTAAAAGGATCCCTTCTTATTACTCAATATGATGTTGGTATACAACAAGCAATGGGAACTTGTGACTCGGTCATATTACATAAAAGGTCACACCTGTGTAAATGTATAGCAGGTGACATCATTCAGTTCTTCATGTTTAGTTTAATTATTGTCCTGTGGGAATATGTTTCCACCTGCATGGTTTCCAGAAGAGAAAAATGAGGCGGTAAAACCAGTCTGACGGATACAAGGATATTTCCAGGCACGTTAGATTTAATGTTTGTGTTTGGAAGGTAAACAGAAACACAGGTTGATGAGAAACGATGATACTTTTGGAGTGCAGCCAAGCCGCTGTTTGTCAAAAGATATGATAAGTGAGCTCACCTAAGAGTGTGTAAGGGAAAGAGAAGAAGGCGAGCTAGATGTGTTTAACATTGGTTCAGAATACTGTAACTTAAAACGTGCCCGCTTACTGAATAATATCACAGAAATAATAAGACCTTGTCCTGTTTGTCCTCCTCAGCCTCATCAATGCAGATTTCTGCGTGGCCGGCTGCTTAATTGCCTACGGGGCAGTGCTGGGTAAAGTCAGTCCAGTCCAGCTGATGGTTTTGACGTTGTTTGGGATCACACTGTTCGCTGTGGAGGAATATATCATCCTGGATCTCATACATGTAAGTTATGGCAACATATATATTATACAACAGTGCAAAATGCTCGACTGTATCACTAAAGATGAGAGCATCATGTGGCTTTGCTGACATTCGTGTTATAACTAAATAAACACTCCACTTAAACATGGGATGTAGTAGTCAGACTTGTGCATTTGTTGTTACAGATATCCTTAAATTCTTAACGTGGAATCACATAACTAAATGCTGCAACATATTTGGATGTCGGACGTGTACATTGTTTAAGTTTTTTTTTTTTAATTCTAATGAATGCAACCATCTAGCTGCAAATAACAACTGAGTAGCGTCCTTATAGTCTCACAGACTCTGACATGACACTACAGGAGTTCAGCTGGGGTGGAAACAACTCAGAATTTGCTTCTTACAATAGAAAATTGAGAATAACGGAGAGAAACTCAAAATAGCTGCTCATTATGCAAGATATTAAAATTTGCACTATGTTTTTAAGTGAATATTTAATAGCATACTTATTGTAACCACTGCACCTAAAACTAATGCGAACACTTTTGTTCCTGAAGGCCCGAGACGCTGGAGGCTCCATGGTGATCCACACGTTCGGAGGATATTACGGTCTCTCCATATCATGGATGCTCTACCGGCCGAACCTGGACCAGAGCAGCCGTCTGCAGGGCTCGGTCTACCACTCAGACGTCTTTGCTATGATTGGTGGGCCTGATTTAGTAGATAACGGCACATAGTCTGAGATTTTTTTTTGTTTTGTATTACTCTCATAATACCTCCCTTTTAATCTGGAGGTATTAGTTTCACCACTATCTCCACTCTGCTTTATGCACAGGCACCCTCTTCTTGTGGATGTTTTGGCCCAGCTTCAACTCAGCTATCACGGATCACGGGGACGGGCAGCACAGAGCCGCCATCAACACCTACCTGGCTTTGGCCTCCACCGTGCTCACCACTGTGGCTATTTCCAGCCTCTTCCAGAAGCACGGGAAACTAGACATGGTAACGCAAAGTAATAAAGTGATTATGGGCGATGGATGTGATAATGTGAGATGTGTATATTTGTTAAACCACGACTTGCATGACTTTTGTCCCACCTCAGCAATCCAACTGATACGCATCGTTCAGTAAATGCATACTTCAGATGATATCCTCCTGTTATTAATTTTCTGTGTCTGTTCCTCAGGTTCACATCCAGAACTCCACACTTGCTGGAGGCGTTGCAGTAGGAACAGCAGCAGAGTTCATGCTGATGCCCTACGGCTCTCTTATCGTTGGGTTCTGCTGCGGTATCATCTCCACGCTGGGATATATCTACCTCACGGTATAGGGTTTCTCTTGTTTCATTGTGTTCTACCTATTATGAGATAAGCTGCTGTTTACAAGCACGTAGCTGGAAATGGGTAACACTCCAGCCATATGAAAATGTGCCCAATGTTTTCTCTTCGTGTTCATTTGCTGATTGAAGAGCACAGAGGGTGTTTTCCTAAATCTGCCACTACTGTTTTCGCTGCTCTATAGTCGGTAATCGTCTGTTTTAATCCCAAGTCAAACAAGGTTGTGTTTTTTCATCAGCAGCTCCCTCTTCTGTTTCTTCCAGCCGTTCATGGAGAAATACCTGAAGATCCAGGACACGTGTGGAATCCACAACCTCCACGCGATGCCAGGAGTCATAGGCGGCATCGTGGGGGCCATTACCGCTGCAGCTGCATCAGAGTCGGTTTATGGAGCTGAAGGGTGAGTTTCACCCACTCCCCAACATAAAACCAGCTGGAAGTGGTTTTATTTTTCTTTATTAAACGGATTAAAGATGATCAAGCATTGAGTGAACAAGAAGGAATGTCTGTGTGTTTTCTGCTCTGAGAGGACAACATGGTGAGCTCCCTCTCTGTTTTTTTTTCTCTATTAAAGGCTGATTAACACCTTTGACTTCGAGGGTGAATATAAAAACATGGCTCCCACAAAGCAGGGCGGTCACCAGGCGGCAGGCCTCTGTGTGGCTATCTGCTTCGGTGTAGGCGGAGGAATCCTCGTCGGTAGGGAACACACCTCTGCTCGGCCTATCAAACACCCATTAGTTGGACAGAATAACTGTTTGTTAATAAGTGCGATGTTGCTGCGTTTGCATAAGGCAGGTGTGTTTACGCACAGTGTGTGTTGGAACAATGACTTTAATCGTATTCTTCTCAGGTTTTATCTTAAGATTACCCATCTGGGGAGATGCTGCAGATGATAACTGCTTTGATGATGAGCCCTACTGGGAGGTGAGCCACAGATGTGTACATTTACAAAGAGATTTCTATGGGAATAGCTTATCGGATCAGCTACAAAATGAATTCAAGATATCAAACGAATATACATGTTTGACTGATTTAATTTGAATGGTGCTTTTGAGGGGTTGACAAATGATGAAAATATTCAAACGGATTCAAGTATTTGAGCTAAATGTACATAAATTGTGCGCAGACTTTGATTTACGGGTGCGGTTTCATGATATTTGAGGTTGGAAACATTTCCTTGTTTTGTGTTTCTTGCCCCGATGCTCTTTTTTCCAACCATCACCAAATATGCCACCATCATTCAATCGACTGTGTTTACAAAAAACACTGCTCACAATTTTCCCTTTTTTTTTTTGACATAACAAGCAAACATAAAATCTCACATTTTGCTGACAGTTGTTTGTATATTTTAACTCTCTGCAGCTGCCAGAAGACGAGGAGAGCGTCCCACCGGTCCTGCAGTACAACAACCACGCGATAAACAAAGACGTGTAAGTATGTGCTTGTTTCTGGTCGTGTGCCGCTTTCGTAGCGAGCACACAATGCAGCTACTGTCTTTGTTGTGGAGGGACCATGTTGCGTTCAGTGTCCTCTTGGTGGCAGCAGAGCCCAATTTGGCACGTCCTGCCCTTTGTTGGCAATATCTTTTGATAGTGTTGAATACAGTGCGAACACAAGGTGAGGATGTGGTTGTATCATGACACCACAGACACACGGACGCTGCCTCCACCAGTCGGTGCGGGCCGGATTATGAAGAACTGATCCATGTGCTCAGTGTTAACACGTGCAGCTCACCTGTGCAGTTTGTTGATGAGGGGGGACGGTTTGACAGCACGGCTGCACCTGTTTGGCTCTTCAAAGTGACCTTGAAGTTACAGAAGAGAAGTCGTGTTTACAGAGGAAATAAAAATGATACAATTAGACACCATGACCCGTTGATTCCTGTCGGATTAGTTCCACCCAGTGCAGGAACGTCTACGGGCCAAATCTCAGTCACTAAAAGGCTTTTTAACTGCAAGCAACCACATATAGTTTATACGCTATGAGCTACAAGTTCTACAAAGTGTTTT
This sequence comes from Stegastes partitus, assembly GCF_000690725.1. Classification (NCBI taxonomy): domain Eukaryota; kingdom Metazoa; phylum Chordata; class Actinopteri; family Pomacentridae; genus Stegastes; species Stegastes partitus. Next base: position 1,058,030 of record NW_007577791.1, read on the forward strand.
CTCACACTTTATGTAATTACATGTTTTCCAGAGCGGAGTCAAATTTCACCATGGAACAGAACTGACTTTAGGCCTCCATCTTCATCAGCCTCCACCTTTATCACACTCGTCTTCAATTGTAATGACTCAGCGCTGGACTAAAACTCCCCTCAATCGTAACTTCTATCCTTATTTAAAACCACCTTTTGTATTATGTTTGCTTCAAAACAATTTAAGTTGCACTTTCAGGAGCTTTAACACGCAGAACTTTCAAACGGGTTTTGCTCTCGGCTTCCTTTTGTTCGGCGTTTATTTCCAGAGTCACGTCTCATCCTTTGAAACAGAACCTAAATGAACTTCTGTGTGTCTTCATTGAGAATTTTTACAATGAGAGTTATTTATCCTGTGACTGATTATGGATTTAAAAAAAAATAAAAGCTGTGAGATTTTTTTTTTAACTAAGTTATGCTGTGAGATAATGAATATTTAGTAACACTTTACCTTAATACACAAACACTGAATAAAAGGTTTAGAAGACACTCAAGTGTAGCTCATTTTAAGTGTTTTTATATCGTCATTTATTATCTCCAATTATTGTTGCTTACAGTAGTTGTTGATAAATACACTTATGATAACTACAATGTGTCACAAACCCCTCAACAAATGCTTAAATACTGCTGATAAATGCTAAACATGAGGTTAAAGTAAAGTGTTATGTGATATTTTTATCCACATTGTCGATCTGCAAGCAAAAAGATTTTGTCACCAGCTGATCTTTGTATATTTAGACATTGTACACAGCACATTATTTGTCATACTATTTTGAAAGGTTTAATTGTAATGTAATTTTGAAAATTATTTGAGAATTATTAATAAACTGTTGTAATTACATAAAGTGTGTTGTACTTTTTTTTTTTTTTTTTAAAGCTATTTAATCCAGCGCTTTAAGAAATCAACATTTTACACAAAACAATGGATTAAATGTACAAGATTTACCAAATGAGAAGCAAAGGAGGTCATTTATTTTACCTCATTCAAGAGCCCCTCAGCGTCCCCTCCTGAGCGGGGGTCGGACTGAGGGTAAAGGTCACTGCCTTATTGCTCTCCCGGGACACTGTGGTGACCAAAACGACACTAAAGACCTGCGTTATCATCGTGACCTTGTGTCAAAGGCTAGCAAAGGAGCAAGGTCACCGACAGGCCTGAACACGTATGCTGGAGTCAATCATTTTAAAAGTGGCTGATCGGGAGGATTCCTACAGTGGGCACGCTGCTTGTTGGTGCTATTTTCTGCACACTGATGGGTGGAAATGTGCGGTACCGAGGGAAGCAATCCACCCAGAGATGTAACGAGATGGTGTACAGATACTAAATATAATTCCATCACGCACGTTTATTTCTGCATCTGATAAGCGGCCCTTCTGTTCGTCATTTTTCTGATGACGGCTGGGACTTCCATGTGCTATCCGTCTTCTGCCCACCTGTCTGTGGCATTTTGTTGGACGAAGGCGGCAGCAGCAGCATCAGCGGTGGCGGCGGCGGCGGCAGCAGCAGCAGCTCATGGTGGGAGTGTGGATGATTCCCACACATGAGTAGCAACGAGGAATCCATCTCCTCATCCAGTCTCCTCGCTAACAAAGGCAGGCTTAGCGCTGTTTTCTTTTGTCATCAGTAACGTGTTTGAGTAAAGGAGGTAATGGTGCCACAAGTGCTCCAATTAAACGAGATGCAGCCCTGCTGGGAAGAAAGGCTCCCCCTATTGCCCTCGATACCCCCCTCACCCACCCAATGCATACACACACACACACACACATATACTGGGCCTCTTCTCATCCTACCCCCATGCCGTTCCCGCCCCAACTCTGCTCATGTTTATTCATCAACCACTTAAAGGGCAAATGCGGAGGCCTGTTAAAACTAAATCAGACTTATTTTAGAATGATGCCGGGCCTTTTCTCTGGGAGGTTGAGGCAGCCCGGCCCTCGTGGCGTCGAGAAACCCACGTTTAAAGACCGGCCTTTGGGCATTCACTGGCCACAGATGTGACTTCCACATGGAGGGGAGGGGGGGGTGAAACTGTACAGGCCATAGGAGGGGAGGAGAAAGGGACCAAGAGGCCACAGAGAAGGTGAGATGGAAAAACTTGAGGACGTAAGGGGGCATGAAAGGGGGGAGGGAGGCCTCACTTTCATTGCCGGTGACTGACTTGCCTACCATCCGGGCTCAATCATGATGCTTGATTGACAGGTGGAGGGGAGGAGAGGGTGGGAACGAGGGTGCAGGACGGGAGTTTGCACAAAACATACTCCCATACAGGGGGCCGCCGAGACGCTCATTAATGATAAAGAACATACCAGGGAAAGCATGTTTTCTCTGCATGCCAGCGATGTTGTTTGTAGGTTGAGATTAGTTTGTAATCTTCTATACGTGGCAATGTAAAATGTACAGAACACTGCAGGGCTAAATGCAACGTGGGAGGTCGTAGCGGTGGAGCACCTGATTGTGGCTATTTGGCTTTTTGTTCAATTGGGGTTTTTTTTTACTATTATTCTAGGAAAACAACTTACCGTGTCTAATGGTGATTATGTCGTACTTGTCGGAGTCGTACAGTTTACAGATATCTGTCAGTCACTCTGCAGTAAAATTTTCCCTGAATTCACTTTACAGTTACAAGGATCTACAGTGGGCCGGATAGTATTCAGGGGTCCGTGTTCGCTCGGTTATAAAGGGAGCAGTAAAAGCGCTTTTCAAAGTAACCACAAGTCCATAAAACTGTTCATAAACTATTCAAGCCCCTTTTCTCTCTATACTTCATCTGTTCACACGTTGTGCAGCTTCGGTATCCCCTGAAGGTGATCGTTCAGCAGGAGTTTCAAAAATGTTTCTGACCACCGAGATCTAGACAATCCTGTCCCGTGTTTTTACATATTTTCTGCAGTTTTACACTCCGCTGCATCCCAGGAGTTCTGTTCTTTTTACAGCATTTGTTAGTCACACATAGTAAGATTTTTGCACGCACCATCAGCTTATAAAATCTAATAAATACTTTTAAATATTAAACCAGTGGCCCCCAATCTGTTTGACGTGCGATCGCCTATAAAGTCAGCAGCTTTTAGTTGACACACTCCAGATTTCTACACCAGGCTCGGTCGTGTAATTCGCCCTCTAAACTTCTCAGATCGTTGCATTTAAGACAATTTGTCGAAGGCAATGGTTTAAAAAAATATATAAGCACTTCTGCAAATGTGCATTTTGCAGCATCTAATGACCCTCAGATTTATTCTGTGACCCAGTTAGTGATGGAAAGTAACCAAACCTAAATTTGAGATATTTTATTGCAATATCTTTAAGCTGCTCTGTACGTATTCACCACATTTCAGAGGTAAATATTATAATATTTGCAACACTGCATTTCTTTAACAGCGATGGTCAGCGGTTGTCACAGATTATTTATGCAAAAAAATCAGTTCATGAAACATGATGCATTATAGAAAAAACACCCAACCATATGTATAGCTGTTTAGAAGCAGCAGTGAAATCCTGCAAGCATGTGACTGCACCATTGATAATAGACAGTAATGCAATATATTATACCTCTTCTGACAATCAATCATTTTGCTGATGCTACTTTGGTGCATGTCAGTCACATTTTGAACGCAGCACTTTATTATAAAATTGAATATTTTCAGACTGGGGTATTGATGCTTTTACTGTTTTAAAATGGCTCTGCATTGAACATCACTTAAGCGGGGAACTCCTGGACTAAAACACTCCACTGCAGGACTGTAGAACCTCCACATTTACCAACTACACATGCTAAATGTCGCATGCACACAAATGCATCAGTGTAAGCAATCAATATATGATAACAGAGCAGCCATAGAAGCCTTTTTTCCCTTCAGGACCAGTATTTTTATTTAAACTTTAAGTACATTTGAGGAATGTGGAAAGCTGGACTTTTTGTTGTTGACTTGAGTAACTGATCTCAGTGCTTCTTCCAGCACCGTCCATCACTGTTTGCGACCTGCTGCCGAACCTCCCAGCTCTGCTCCGCCGCAGGTATCTCCGGGCCTCCCCACGCCACAGAGGCTGCTTAAGTGTCCCTATCGGACCACAGTGGAGAGGAACAGCAGATTAACCATGATCCTATCCGCTCACCGCTAGCCCCTTCATACGCTCCGTTACACCAGCATTTAAAAGGAGGAGGGGACGCCATTCAGGCCCGTGATATGAATCCCAGACGTAGGGACAAGAACAGAGCTTTCACCCCCAGTTTCACAGAAAAAGACCCCTTTCTGGCACCCTCTAATTCTGGTTGCTACGGGCTTCTGGGTTCAATGGTGGACTCCCGTTGTGAGGGGACAAAGCCTCTCAGTCATCCGGCGATGGTTGCTAGGGGAGGCAGAATGTATGGGGAGGGACGGGCTGCCGTTGTCCCAGACGAAATGTCTCTCTTAAGGCGGCCGAGATCTGGTGATTGACAGGTGGCTACACGCTCCACTGCGGATCACCCGGGAGGTCTGGGGGGCCTTATATCTGTGACCGTGAATGTGTGTGTGTGTGTGTGTCTGGATAAGTGTGTGTATATGTGTCTATGGCAGGTTGGTTGGTTGGTTGGTTGGTTGGTTGGCAGGCTGAACAGAGGGTTGGGGGCATTTCTGCCACCATAAAAGTGGCACCGTTTCATACCTGTAGAGGGAGCTGCTTCTGCACATAGATGTTCAATCAGCTTGTAGTAATGTAGTCGGAGCCTGCCTGGGGATGCTGCTGAAGTAGCACCAGTGGAAAACTGTACAAAAGGCTTTTAAAAAGTTCTGTTTAAAGCTCACCTCTTGTCCAAAATGTGCTTTTCTTAATAGATGTTTCACCTTTATAGTAATGTGTGTTCAAAGCGAGGCACTGGAAGGCTGTTTTTGTGTTCAGCTGCTGAAGGAAAGTTTGTCTGAGCTCACTTTAAATTAAGCTTAACTGAAACACAACTTTGATATTGAAACCTCTGTTCTGCAAACACTGGATGAAGTGAGACCTTGTGTCATGCAGCTAAACTTTAGAAGTGAACAATATAGATTAAGGATTTAGAGATGCAGATGTAATTTGAAGCATTTCTGATCAGGTAGCTGAACTTATTAGACATTTATCAGTTAGAGGGCTACACTCAGTAAAAGTACATGCTTGTTATTATTTATGGCATTATGAGATTTTTAATACTGATCATCAGAGTAAAAGCAGCATTTTACTGTTGTAACTTCAGGTAGACTTCGCTAATGTAATCCAGTGTTGTCCAACCTGAGGGTCAGGCCTCTACAAAGGGTCACAAGATAAATTTGGGGGATCAAGACATGATTGTGGTATGAATGAAAGTTTGGCTTGGACTCAAATTTTGCTTTTTTTATGTGAAATTGGGTAACTATATCCACTTTGTTCACAAAGACTAATTTAAAGTAAATTTAGAGGAGATAAATCTTGGTAAGAAATTGCAATAAAAGCTGTTGTTTAAAAAAGGGATCAGAAGTCAAAAAGGTTGAAAGGTTTAATATAAAACTGCATATTGTGTACAAATGCCTACATTCCAATACCAGCTTCAAAATGTACAGATTTTCCTTTATAATGTGCGGTAAAATCCTACGTACACAACTAAATCTTACGTAGAAACTGAATAAAAAAACTAAAGCCAATATGCACACAGTTGTGGTTTAAGAGCATTTTGAATGACAGGATGAACAGATATTAATAAGTAGTGTAATAATTGCCACAAACTGCACATTAAGAGCTTCTGGGAAGATGATTGTCGCTGTCTGAGGTGAAGATTAAAACTTTTATGTGAGTGAGACAGACGAGCAGATTGTAAAATAAAAGGGGGAAGATCTAAAGCCGTGGGGTTCGTGTTTATCTGTTATCTAAAGGATTAGCGGTATTCACAGTCTGTGTGGCTCAAACACTCCTCCAGGGTGTGAACCATCATCCCGCCAGTCTCGAGGCATCGGCGGCCCCTGTTCCCCCCTCCAGGGCCACAGAGGTGAGTGGGAACAGACAGGCTAGGACGTGGGGATCTAAAGGGGTTCACACACGACACTGTGTCCCCTCAGATAGACGTCTGGGACTGTCTGGGTTCTGCACTCCCAGACAGGGAGCCTTTCCACCCGTCAGATGCTGCCTATACGCCCCATTTCCATCCCCCTCTCTCCTCTTGACCTTGACTCTCTGTCACCGTGGCCTTCCAGACAGTCTGAGGTCAAAGGCTAACACAGCAGCCACACATCAGACACGGCTCGAGTCCCCTGTGTCCATATAAATAGGCTACTGAATGGTAAATCACCCTAAAATCAGCCTGTTGGAATGTGGCTTTGAATTCCTGTAGAGATGGACCCAAAGACCTCTGGGAGACATTACTATGGAGAGATATGAAGTCCATAAAAACAAATGGTTAGGTTTAATTGCATCTGCATATTGCTCCTCTCTATAGATCCTGCAGAAATATGGGTTTAAATAAATAAAATCTGCAGCGCAAATAGATTTTTGGCAATATTTAAACAATAGCTCAAGTGCACGTCTTTAATTTTGTTTTATTAATCAGCTTGAAGCTGCAGTGAGGAACATTTGCGAGCAGCTCTGCTACATTTTACCTTTCACCTTTGACTGCTGACTCACTCCGTCCTCAGCCAATCAGCACCGAGCTGCCAGCATGTCATGACAGATTTGTGAGAGAAGGGAATGGCTGAGGCCTCACGTGGCTTTTTGAAAGATGCCAACCCACACTGCGTGCAGCTCTGATGAGCCTCTCAACGCCTCGCTGTGAGCATGCGCACTGACGGGGTCTCATCACTCTTTCTCTCACATAATGCCCTCTCTCCTGTTTCCCCCTCCTGACTGTCTCTTAAAAGCCTTTGAATTAGTTTCAGTTTTCTTTAATCAAATGTCTGTTTTTGTTCTTTATTCTGATTGTAAATGTGTGAATCAGCTCATTCCTTTAGGAGACATTTGGAGGTTGTTTGATCAGCACCACAGAGCATAAGACAAAGCCAGCTGTGGCAGCAGAAGGTTTATCTCACATTAAATGTTGTCCCAACAGCAGACATGGACAGTGATGTGGAACACACAAATGCAAACAAAGTGACGAAAGGCAGCCAACTTTTTTTTGCCCACTGGAGCGTGAAGAGTCCACATATTGACTGTATTTGCCTCTGCAGGACCTAAACCATTTAGTTTTACTGTAAAACTGCAGATAAACCTGCAGATTATCAGCTGATTTCACCTGTTTATGTAATTTAGAATGAAAAAGCTGCTTATAAGACCACTATTAGAGTTAGGCTGCATTTTGTAATTTCAGTTGGGTTGAATCAACATTAAATTAAAATCAATCTCTGCAAGTTATAGCAATAATAACAGAAATCCTTATATTATAATGTGATTATAACAGAATGCTGCATCCTTCTTGTTTTAGCTGCTGTAGTTAAAACAGCCTCCACTGATTCATTCTCACATCTGAATTACTTTCTTCTGAACTAATTTTTTAAATATATAAAATGCATTTTCTCCAAACGGTGACCACGTTTTCACTCATTTAATTTTCGTTAGAACGCATCATGAAACCGAAAATTCGTTTCTGTAAAATCAATGCAGTTTTTAAAAAATGTTAAGGTTCAAACGAAAACCACGAGCTACATCCCGCTTGTTTTTAAATTATTTGTAGAGGAAATTATTTGTGTAACCCTGAAGACTTTTTGCACTCTGGAGGCATTGCGCGTTATTTGGCACCGGGCGTTTAGTTATTAACCACCCAAGTGGGCTTAACTTCTGCGCGCAAAAAGCCTTTACAATAAAAAGAGGAAAAACACCAATATTACATTTACCTCTGTCTGTTTATTTTTCAAATATACCATTTCAAATCCCTCCTGACGTGCGTTTACGTGTGCCCGCAGCCTGTAAGAGAAGCTGATGGATGCAGCGAGCAGGTTGAGGCTGGATCTCAGAGGAGCCACAGTGCATTAACACGGCCCGTCTATTAACTGTATTACAGGCAGCCCGGGAACGAGCTGCAACGAGAGGCGGGACAAGCTGCATTGATGCTGCTACACACCAATCAAAGCAGCCACTTGAGCTGTAAACACTAATGTAAAGTCATAAATTAAAAAAAGAAAAAAAGTGTAAATTAACCTCCAGCCTGTTACCAACCAACAAGAAGTTCAAATTATAATTATTATTTAAATATATTAAATAAAACATTATTTTTACTCTCTTGAAAAGCAAAGAAAAAGCCCTTTATCTCCACTAAAATTGTTAATTCTATTTTTTATAGATTGTGATCAGGTGAAGCGAATGTGTAAGTCTTGTAGGAATGTGATGAAGATTCCTACTTTTTTTTTTCTTTTAGCTTTCAATAAATCTTTAAACAGAGGCACACTTAAATGAAAATACAGCAATTTTACTAAATAATATGCAGCCCTTTTACATAAAGGTTATTGCCCAGGAAAGGTGTGCCAACTTTCATTCTGACATGATGGTATAATGGCAGATAAGTTCCACTTGGCGCTGTCCTTTCAGTACCGTTTTGTGCTGCTGGGCTTCATTTATGGCGTCTGCATTTGACTTTACGTGCCCCCAAATGACTTTATACCTTGAAATTGAATTAAAATCTGCAGGATTATTTCTAATAGCAATTATTTCAGTAACAGAATAAACTTTGTCAGAGTCACAGTGAGCTTTATTGGCCAAATATGTTGGAAATAAATGAAATAAAGGCAGTGCAAAGGGTACATTTTTACATTAATACGAATACAAACCATCAGCTATGAGCAACATGAATTGTATTATGTGCAGCATCAGTCAATCCATATCAATCTGTGTTTATATTGTCCTGTAATATGCGGATGTACAGTAGGATGATTCAGTATTGTTTTATTTCAGCTGTTTTTAGCTTTGCCAATTTAATGAAACACTACAATTTCATGTGGAAGCATTTTTTTAAGAATAGATATTGTTCCTTCTTTTTGTATTTCTATTTTCTACACAATCTGAGAAAGTCCAAACCAGTTTGGATTAGGCATCAGCTCCTTGGAGGAGGAACCAATTGATTATAAAGAGACCCAGACTCTTTGGGAAGGAGAAAGGGCCCCCTGTTGTTTCAAACCAGCTCCTCTAACTTCCCAGAGTGCGGGGGCCCAGAGGCTCGGCTGCAGTAAATGGCTGCACAGTGACTCCTCTGAAGCAGCGCTGGGGCGGGCTGTGAGGAAGGACTTGTAGGATACATTAAATCAGCCTGATTAGAAGTTTAGGCGAGGCCAAGGCTCAGGTCCGACTGAAAGGCTGCCGGGCAGCCCTTGAGTGATACTATTCACATCCTGGGAGAAAGGTCAGTGTCAGAGGAGTTCACAGGCCCCATCTCCATTCTTATGCTAAGGGATCATACACATAGGCTAATTCACTGGCTGGAAAGGCATAAACAGCTCCCACCGACTCCTACTTTCCCTCCAAAATGTTTGGATTCCTCAACTTGAGCAGTGAGGCCCTTCCTCGATGCTAGCCTCTCCTAAAGACGTACAAATGTGAGAATACTGAGCTGGAAGAATTAAATATAAATTAATGTTATATTTGGAGAAACAATGGCGTATATGGCATTGTATACTTAGATGTTAAATTCTCAGATTTTTATTTTATTGCCTCTTGTAAAAAGAAATGAGCCTGCTGTTGTCTTTACCTTTTGTCATATGTTGTTCCACTCACTGCTTTTCTTCTAGTTAACAGCTTTTATTGACCTCCTATAGACTTCTCCGTGCATTTTCTTGTCCGTCTCTGAGTCCAGTGGTCACTTGGGAATAGCAGGAAATAGCCACTTAATTAGCAGCCCTTGACCTTTGCTTCTGGCTCGGGCAGCCTCTGACCTCTGCCACTCTCCGGCCTGTTTATTGTCCTCTGGGGGACTGTCCAGATCGCGGCCCCCCTGACCCCTGCCGACCTGGGACTTCACCAACAGGTCCCTGACCAGATGCCCCGCCTCACAAGACATTCATCAAAAAGCAATATTTGCCCCCAAGCAGCTGATTCAAGCAATTACTTTCTGCAGAAGAAGGAGGACACTGAAGGCGCCACAATTACTCCTGGAGCTCTCTGACGTCTGTTTGCAGGGAGAAACATAAAGCAACACATTTGCGGAGCGTGTAGGGTAAAGCCGGCAGAATATGAAACATTCCTAATGATGAAAATCACACCAGTGTAACAGTTTTTACAACATCGTTTGAACATTTTGGGGCGTTCGCTTCCATCCAGGCTCTACAGAGGCTGATTCCACTAATTGGTTTCCATTCATCCAGAGAGGGGAACTAATCACCGAAATCAGCTGCTGTAGTGTGTGGATGGATTGAAAACATGCTGACTCCTGCGTGGGCCTCCTGGACTGAGATCTCCTCTGCTGGGAGGCTGGTTTTAGATTTAAGGAGGGGAGAAAAAAAAGTGATTTTACAAGTTGTTCACACTTAAGTAACTGTATAATTACATTTTTTTATTTTTATTTTTTTCTTTTGGCAACATTAAATCCTCTCTTTAGCCTGTTTGTTTAGTCTTTTGGTTTCAGTACCTTTGTTCTTGTGCCCTATTTAATATATAGAAGCTTGTATTGTATATGGCATTTAAATTTACTTTTGTTATTCTGCTGCTGACACTTTGACACAAATCTTCTCTTTACATTTTTTTTTTTAGTTCTCTTTGATGGAGACAGGATTATGCTTTTTTAAAAAAAAGTGAAATAAGCCTCATACATTCATGCACTTTAATGCTTTTACTTTCATTTTCTCTTACAAGAAAAACATTTTTTACCATGCTATGTTTGGGTTTTTTTTAACACTGCATACAATGCTGCATTAATGGATTCATAACAGGATTTTTTTTTAGAATTAAAAAAAATCGTATCATATAATAGAGTAAAATCAAATAAATAAACGATGCAATAGTAATTTATTGAGTAATAAATACAGTGGTTTTCTGCTTTTTCTGTCCAGCCCTGTTACATTGATCTCCAAAGAGAGGAAGTGTTGTGACTAATGGACATGTCTGTGTTTTTCTGTCACCTCTAAGCGCTTTGCTTGTCTCCACACAAAGAGTGGGAATAATCCCCTGTTGACCCCGCGCATGTCCATCTGTTGTTTGACTCCGGACACACATCGGTCGGACACTGATTGACGGCCTGTAATCCCCGAAAAACCTGATTAATCGTCGAAACTGGTCCCTGACGGTCCTTGACACGTTTGGTTTGAGCTCAAGTTAAACAACAAGCTTCGTCGTTTCAACCCAGATTTTTTTAAATGATCGTAAGTATTCAACCTTTTTCTTCCCCAATATTTTTTTGGTTATTCTCAAAGCGCAGCTAAAAATCCGGAAATGTAAAAAAAAAAAATATATCATCATAGTAATAAAATACTCGTTTACATTTCCTTGATAACTAAAATATAAATGCTATAGGAGCAAAGTCTTATCGTATATTTTTATAGCGGACAGAGCCACTTCCTTGTCCTCCTGATGAGCTTTTCTTACTCTGTCTGCTCCTTCAAATTAAAACTTAATGTGAGGTCACTCAAACATTTGTGCGCACGAGCCTGGCACACATTACCATCTGAAAAAGAAAGTAAAAAAAAAAAAAAGAAAGAAAAAGGAGCTCCTGACTGCTAAATACGTTGCCACTTGTCCATTTTAGACCCACTTTAATTTCTTTTTTTTGTTGTTGTTGGAAGATTTCAAAATAAAACTCCTCTCAGAATGTAAAAAACCTTTGGATATTAAATGTCATCCCATCAAATGTCACAATCTGCCAACACAGACTGCTCAAAAACAAGAGCTGAGCACAGAGAATATTTTTTAAAATATATATTTTTTTATTTTACTCTCATTGACGATACATTCATATCATTTTTAAACTTATATTGCACTTTAAACTTTAACACAAGAGGCAAAAGCAATTAAATGAATGAATTAAAAACACTAATTAAAACATTCATTAGCTATGAAAATGTATGCACATTCCTGAGGGCAAAATAAGAAATGTAAGGCATTTGCAGTTTTTTAAAACAATAGTTTCATCAATCACCTGCAACTTCATCATTACAGTATCTTAAAATAACCGAGAGTATCAGACGCATCCTGAGCTGTACGAGTTTTGTTTCCACATCATCTCGCAGCGTTTATCAGACCGATAATCTCTCGAGTTCTGCAGAGAGTCCCGACAATCCGATGACGACATTTGGTTGAGTTTGGTCCACGATGTCTTTGTGCCAAAAGCTTCCTACAGAGTGCAGAGATGCTCACAGTTTCTGTCCCATCCTGAGGAGAAACAACAAAAAGGATGGAGGGAATCATTAGCATGAGAATCAAACTTGGCTTCGGAAACTCTTTCACTCTGCATGCAAGTTGTAATAATTCACATTTTTTGAGCAGAAGGAAAGAAAGGAGATTGCGAAGATACTGTACAACACATCCTGTTTAGGGATTGACAATATCACATAAAAGTAAATTAGCTTTGCCCAAAACTAGTACATGAAGCATTCATGACAATAATTAAAAGCTTTATTAGGAAGCATTTTCGGAGCAGGCAAAGTGCTGAGCAGTCATTAAAAACAGCAAACCTTTGCAATAAAAGAAATTAAAACAAAACAAAAAAACCAAAAAAAAAAACAAAGGGCCAACGGGTAAAACAACACATAAAAAGGGTGAATAACTTCCCACATAAAAGTCATATAAAAGCGAGTCTATGGAGCCATGTTTCAGGAACAATATAAAAGTCAATAAGGACTGTGCAGACCTAAGCTCTTTGGTTGTTCCACAGTCTGTTTTGGCAATAGTGAATTTGTTGTTGTGCATGATTTTTAATTTTCTACATCACAAATTGTAAGCAGTGTTTCAGAAAAACAAACTTCCTTTTCATGCCCTGCAAAAAAAAAAAAAAGAAAAAAAAGAAAAAAAAGGCCCCTGTGCTCTGCATGTTGTTCTTCTCTTCCATTTTCAGGCTGTATGGATGGAGGGATCTTAAGGCTTTTATCCCCACAGGGAACCAGCCCGAACTCTTTCTCTGTCAATTTTCACCCACTCCCCAATTCAGATGAGCCCTTTCTCCCACCAAGCCCACAATGAAGGATTTGTCCTCGTTCTCTTTGTCCACCTCTGATATCTTTTTTTGACTGCTCCCTCTCTGCAGACAGCATGCAGCGTATGCAAATACGCGCTCTTTTATTCGCGAGACCCCTCCCCTGAATGAATGCAACCTTAAATGAGGCCACACTCGCACACGTTTACAGAGGGGGCATGGAACATGCACATATTACAATCAGTGGATTTGCATGCCCACTCTGACACGCAGTCACTCAAACATCAAACGCTGACCATGTGAAATGTAGCAGACACGGATATGTGTGGTTCACTGATGGAGCAGATTATTTTATCTGAACGTTAACCCGTGTAGTTTATCCTAAAAAGATCAATAACAGGAAAGATAACACAGGAAGAGAGGTTGGTGCTCAACATAATGAATTACTCTTCATGTATATGTGTATTTGTCAACACAGATTACAGGGAAAATGTGATTTTTTTTCCACAGTAAGACACTTGTGTTTGGTTTGAATTTAAATGTTATACATACTGTCAATAGTCAGATCTGTACATGAACACAAAGTATGAGCCACAGAAACAGTTTACTTGCATTGTAATCACACTATATGATAACATAAAGGCTGCTGTTTGGTAAAATATTTTACATCTCTGCTGATTTCTTTTGATTATATTATAAGTATTATAAGAAAGACCCAAGTTCTGTTTTAGGAAGGGAGCAAATTTTTTCTTTGAAAAGCTTCCAAAAAAGGACAAAAGCTCTGCACGCAATGAAAGAACTTATTTTCCTTTCTCACAGGTGTTTTATCGCAGTAATTGTAGATTGGGCGTCACACACACACACACACACACACACACACACACACACACACACACACACACACACACAATGGGCGTTCAGATGTGTAGGATGAGGCTGAAAAACGAGACAGAAGCGGCCCAACAGAATGCTCCGAGGAAGAGGTGTAGACTGTGCAGCTCTAAAGGTTGGATGAATTATAACAGTGTCTGATGAACATAAAGCGTTCGCCTCTCGCCGCTAACATTCCCAAGCTGGCCCGTGCCATCTGTGAGTATGTGTGAATGGGCTGGAGCTTGTGTGTGCGTGTCGTGGGGGGTTGATGTCTGCTGGACAGCTCTGACAGTTCGGCCTTTTCAGTCTTACATTACTGAGCTGACTGGCCTCTTTCCCATAGCAACCCTAACAGAGGTCAAAGGCTACGTACCCCCGCACCCACCCACCCACCTCCTCCTCTTCTTGTACTCCAGGGTGGCCGCAGACGCTCTCAACTCCCTGACCGGCCGCAGACGGAGCGGCTGCACCCATGAACTTGAACTTGGGTTCCGACGCGGTGATGGAGTCGTACATGCAACATGCACAGTGTGAACTTTTCGCTGCTTTTCGCGAACGCAACTCGGCATAAAACAACAAAAAAAAAAGAGGTCACGCAAAGGATTCCCCCCTAATACGAGTCACCCTAGAACCTCATCTCCTGATATGATTGCAAAGGGCCGCTGTATTAAAGGCTCAGTCACCTAATTCTCCCTCCACTTTCATTGGAGCACACGGGACCCCTACTCAGGGATGCCACAGCCAACAGACGTAATCTGAAAAGCCTGGGATGTAGAAACTTCTCTCCATCTTCCTCTAAGATACTTAACGTTGGGCTTTGTGCTAGATTAGTCTCGGCCAAAGTTGCATTAAAGAGCACCAATGAGCCTCGCTTGACCCACATTGGACCTCATCCAAGACTATGGGCGGCCCGTGAGCCGGGCTTTATATACCACAGCAGAGCCGTTAAAACATTAATAGTGTCCACACATAGTGAGGAGGTAACCCAGGAGCTATATGGTATTAACATTTTATCGCTACTATGGCTACGCTGCTGCACCCACACAGAATGGGAAGTGAGCGCCGGCTACTGTCACTTCATCATGTCATACATTATAATTTCCCTCCACTGAAAATCCCACATAGCAAAAGCAATACATAGTTAATAATGAATAACAGAGGAGAGAAAGAAAGGGGAAGGTAATCATCTCTATTCTGCCATTTTCTTGAGGGGAAATACATTTTTCTGTCACATTTAAAGTTATGTACAAGTAGGAGGAATGGAGGAATGAAGAATGAATATTTAAGTAACGGTATCTACAGCGAGCAGAGGAAGATTCGGGGACGTTGGGATCCTAAATCCTCCTGACACGGTGTCAGAGCTGCTGACCTCCCTCTGCAGCCGCTCCAGACCATCTTGATTGAAAACTCTTTTGTTTCAGAGCAGATTAAGAGCGGACACTTAAGCAGTTTTACCAAGTGTTTAGAGGACACCACGTATTATCGAAATCAAGATGACAGCATATTTAAATTTGTTTCCCTCCACCACCACCACCACCACCTTCCTTTTTTTTTTTGCTCATTTGCAATCACTTCATGTTATTTCCCCCACCGTACTGCATTTAGCGAGAATTACAGCTCTCAGTAATCATTAGACGAAGAAATATTCTGTGTGCATTTGTGCATGTCGCTCATTTTTACACCCTCCAAATACTAGAGGAAGCGATTGCTCTCCTGGCAAGACGTAGTGAGGACGAATACATTTTCCTGACAAATTTGCTTCAGTCACCGCCTCTCTTTGACCATGCTGCCTGTGTCGACTGCCGCAGCTATCACATACAGTTGCACGTCGACCTCCCCCCTTACTCCTTTCAAACACACACACACACACACACACACACACATCAGTCCTCCATGCCCAGCTCCTTGCAGCTGCCTTAGCGTGGCACTGCTCATGCTAACACGAGCTAACATCGTCAGCAAACAGCAGAGATCACGCTGGTGGCTCAAACATGGCCGCCCATGTGCTACACCTGCCGCCTCCTTTACATACGCGTATACATTTGCCTCCATTATCTTTAACCCTTTCCCCCCGTGAGCCAGTTTTACTTTCCCACAAGCAACAATTTCACCATTTCCCCCTTCCTGCCCCCTCTGTTTTCCCTAATGTACCATGGAGATCTGCAACAGAAAACGAAGCAGGGAGCAAAGCCATAGTATCTCCAAGATTAATTTCTTGACTTCGCCTTGCTTTCTCTCTTCTGTCAAATCTGCCTGAAGCAATCCGCTGTATATCACAGATGAGCAGCGCAAATGCAATTATAAAGACAGCTCTGAGTCTTTTATATGAATAAAGAGAGGGAATAATCTTTTGACATGTGGTGCTGCACATGCCTTACACATCTCGTGGAGGCACACGTACAGTATGAGGCTCATTAATAATCATTATCCGCAGGTTACATCATTCAGCTTCTCAGGGCACACCCATCGCCTTAGCTGAGTCATTCGCGGTGATATTGGTGTGCCACCAATTGTCTTGTGAGATTTTCGTGAGGTCTGTTTTTTTGAACACCCTGAGAGCGATACGGACGCGTAGATTTTGTTGCCAGTGAGGACAAAGATGGTAAATTGCAATAAAATAAAGAAGTGCATGTCAGATGAGTGGCTCACTGCAAAGATTTGAATTTGATTCTTAATGTTAAAAATGTGAAAATGCACCTTTGTGAAATATCAATGCAGCACACCTGTGATTACAATCCAACAGCAGACCGTCATGTGACGAAGCCTGAGGTTCTATATGCACAGCATGTATAAATGCATCTCTAATGCCTGGGAAATCCCTCTCATTTAGCTGAAAACACAGCATCTCCATGTCTTTCAGACATGCAGAGGAGGGTAAATAGACTAATGAACAGTCAGGTGGCACTCCAGGGTCTGGACTACAACCCCCCACCACCACCACCATCGCACACATATCAAACACACATACACTTGCATACACATTAAAACTCAGTGGCTCGCCCCGACCCCGGTGATCCGCACGACAGTCTAATGTCTCAGGCATCTGCTCATGTCTAGTCTGGAGGGTCTTTCCCACCCTGCCCCCCAGCCCCGGGCCCGCCGCACCACCAGTTCCCACAATAGTGGGAAAGCAGGCTTTTCGAAGGGGAATGGATGGGGTGGGAGGGGGAGTGGGGGGCTGTCGGGGGGCAGCTATTGAGGGGGGAGAGAGTGAGAGAGAGAACGGGGCTGAATGATAATGTGAAAACGCACGGTGCTGTTCATTAACACACAAGCAGTGCAGCTGCACATGTTGGCCCTGGACACACATGCTCACGTGTCTCTCTTTTCTGCTTCAGGTTTGTGTCGGAGTCACCGGGGGGTTCAGGGCGGCTCTACGCCACGACCAGGACGCTTCTCAGGATCTGTGTGTCTGTGTGTGTGAAAGGTTGCAGGCGTGAAGCTGGTAAAGATTTGGAACGTTGATATTCGGCAGCGTCATTTTGCCCTTGTCAGATTTTGGAAGAATGTGACATTTTACATTAGTGGCGTGTGACATTTTTAGTGTGTGTAGCAGCACAATTACACCACAATGGCTGAGAGCAAATGCTTAAAAATATATGAGATCCAACTGAAAATTTGTCAAGGTTCTCTGTGCACAACTGAGCAGCTTTGGCGATTGCAAAAAAAAAAAAAAGTACATTTACCCTGGCACAAAACACACACAAAGACATGTATGTGTGCAGGGGTAGGCTGTGTTCTAATGTGAATGATAAATACCAGTGATGCACACAAGGAACCAAACTGTGTTCTGTTTAGACAGTAAATTGAATGTAAGACGGCAATGGTTTTAAAAAACAACCATGCGATTACGCAAATGGGAAATTATCCTCCCTCCTCAACGAAGCTGAGGATTTTTTTTTTTTTTAGCACATTAAGAAAAATACGGTGCTAAAATACCATAATGCAAATTTCACCACAAAAGCGGTTTTGCATGAATTAATCGGTGAGGTTTGTCAGGTGGAAACGCGACGTACACCGCTGCCTGGTGTGCATCAGGGAGTAAAGAAGCACCATGACAAGAGAGGATGGCAGGTTTCCTTCAACCAGTGCCAGCTCATTAATTTTGTTTGCTACCCAGCCTCCTCCCCCCCTCCTCCTCCTCCCCTCTACCACCAACCACCATCACCCTTCCTCACCCAGCACCCTCCCTCGCATCACCCCTTAACTGCTAATTAGCAGGAGCAGAAGATGGAAGAGAAAAGGGAGAGGCCATGTGTGACTGGGGAGGAAATGGGGAAACTCTTCTTCTCTCCCTCGTCCTTCCTCCTGTTCCCTTCCCCCATCACATGCACTCCCCCCACCTCCTGGCCACCACCACCACCACCACTGGTACCCAACAGAAAAAGCCATGATGCAGCTCACCTCGTATGCCAGCCCAGCCATTTTAGGTGTCGCGGCAAACATCTCCCAAGATGGCTCCTCTGAGCGCGCCCGTTACTCCAGGGATCCGGCAGGGTCTTTGTCCGCCTCCTGGCACAGGCAAAGTGTCTCCATTGGCAGTACAGATGGCATCAGAGGCTCTTGGGTAAAAAGGGTGAGGGTGGGAGGAGGGAGGAGGGAGGAGGCGGCAATTCCGGACCGACCGTTTTTCCCTCCTCTCTCTCCTCGGTTTCTTTTAATGATGGCTCTTTTCAGGAATCCCAGATCTTTCAATGCTAATCGGAAGACTGTAAGAAGAGCAGAAGAGAGAAAACAGAGGAGTGAAACATGAAAAGTACATTATGCATTTCAAGGTGTCATTGCAGCTGAGCACAACACTGGCTTGTGGGTTTTTAAGGAAACTACCGGCTGTGTTTTTCTTTATTCCGGCGGTACGCGCTGTACAAGTGCACTGAGATGTGGTAAATCATCCAGTTATCAAAACTTTTTCAAGCTCTGACCAGCTTTGCTTCCTCAAAAGAGGGATTCAAGCTCGTCATATTTGTGTTTTTCAGGGCATGAGTGTGTATTTTGCTCGAAAAAAGACAAAAAAAAAGAAGCACCAAAAGAATCCTTCACATTACTGAAGCACAAAGGTTAAATCAAGGATGCCTTGGACATACAGAAAGCCTCGAGTGTTTTTATTCCCATTCATTAAGGAGGCACACCATGTTCACACGCTACCTATAACAGGGAAAGCTCTGGAAAAGACTTGGACCACGGCCTTTTCACATATCCAATATCTCACTGTGAAACGAAGCAATTAGCCCGGGTTGACAGCGAGCTCTACTGCAATAGGTAGTTAACAGAGTGAATGAAAACTCATCTCACTTTGGTGCTCTTTAGGCTTTAGTGGCATTCTCTGGGCTGAGCATATGCACCGCACAGTGCTGAAGTACCAAGTTGAAAAGTTCAGCTCCTGTCTACAGGATGGCCTTGGCCTTCTCATTGAGGCAAGACACAATGTAGCCCAAAGAGTCTAGGATTCGCTACAGCTTTAAATGCAGATGCCAAGTGTTTTTTGTGCTTGTGTGTGTGTGTGTGTGTGTGTGTGTGTGTGTGTAGGGTGCTACACCACTCAACTGCATCATTAGCTTCCTCATTCTTCCATCTAAGCAAAGTCAAAATTGTGTTTTTTTTTAAGATAGCTGTTCCAAAACACAAAAGTAAATGATTTACACTGTAGGGCTGTAATATGAAATATATAACTAGAGTGCATGAGCACAGACTAGACTGGCAGCGTCGGTGTGTCCCAAAGCAGCCACCTCCAGGGATCCTCGAGAGGAATCCTGGAGGACCTCGAGAAAATAAGTGAAATGCTTACTGTTGCTGCACTGGCTGAATGTGCAGCAGCAGATGCGCTGTGATAGGTTTGCACAGAAGACACTTTTGGCATGTCACAGAAGGAAAAGAGCTCAGGTAAATAATAAAATAACAACAGCTGAATGAGCTTAGCTGATTCAGTTTTCAGAGGTCCTGGTATTGTTGATGCTGGCTCACTGGTACTCTCTAAACGAGGCATTTGAATAGAGCAGAATCTGTTCACCTTACTTTATTTTTTTAAGGAATTTAATCAAAATCAAAAAGGCCCGTTGTGATTCCGTATCCTTCTTCCTTCCAATATTGGATTAATTTCACGAAATGAATTTTTCTCATAAGGCGTTTCCTACATCTGAGGGCTCGCGGTTTGCCAATTTTGAGGCCCTTGAAATGGAGGAAGTTCTACACTGGTCCCTCTCCAGCCATACTGGGCGAGCTGTTTAATATTCAGCACCATGTTGCAGAGGAACTGAATGGACCCTAAACACCCTAAAACGGGGCCAATTTCCGACTGTGGGCCCTCAGTCGATTCATAAAGCTCCTCAAAATACACTGAAGTGAGATGAAGGGCAAATAAAAGGATCTGGGCCTGGAGTGCTGAATAAGATGCTAGGTTACTTTTATTTGCACTTTTGGTTGTTTTAATACACAAAGTGAGCAAAAGAAACAACACATAGCATTGTGAGAAGGTTAAAAAGAATATTACATCACAGGAACAACATCAGGGAGATGCATGATGTATAAATCTGCAAAGATAAAGCTCTGAAACTATTAAAAGGCCTACAATTGTTTGTGTTGTTAGTGTAGGAGGAACAGACTTTAGATTAAATAATATGCAACATTATAAAAATATTTCACACCACTTTAGTAAATGTACGTTTTGCACAAGCCAGCTAGGATTATTTATTTGATTATCATTATTATAACTATCCTCAAAGTAAAACTTTTCTTACCTTTCTGGGATGAAATCCGCCAAAAAAAAATCCACCTTTGCAGAGTCTCCTCTTTTCTTTTTCGGGCATGAAAACACCGTTTACGGAAGTCATTTCTACTTTCGGTTATCTAGCTTTATGACAGGTATTTAACACTCATACAGCTAGATAACCAAAGACAAAAACAGACCTCCTCTCTCTCACACACACACACTCTCTCATGCTGGAGCCCGACATGATGCTGGCGTGATCTAGAAGGAGGTGAAGCTGCATTAGAAGGCCTGAAATATCTCACAACACATTCCCAGCTCATTTTACGCACCTAGTTTCTTTTTTAAAAAGCGAAACAACCGAGTTTATGGCGAATAACGGATGCGTAAAAGCGCACGATAAGAGGATATGGATCAGTTGCATTTGATTATTACATATTAAAGACATTCAAGCGTCACATATGCATGTCGTGAAATAAGCTGTGTGGTTAGAGGCCTACTCAATGCTGACATTACACTGACCTAATTATACTTTGCATGTATGTAAATGTAGAATTATAGAAAAAAAATATTTGAATTTACTATAGCTAAAAAAAATAAAAACATTTAGTATTTTTTAATAGTTGTGCTCGTGTTTTCTTGCAACTAATATCTCGATATATTTCTATAAGAAAAATGGACACTTCTGCAAATATGTGCTCTTTTCAGCTTTAAAAATTGAGCTTAAACTCGCACAGAACCCATTTCAAATAACATTTTACGCACGAAGTTGCATTCAAAAAAAAATCTCCACCTGCACTAAGAATTATTTATCACTTTAGATAAAACACTTAGTTATTTTTAAGACATCCTGCAGAGCTAATCTGTGGCACTAAACTTCCCATTTTTAGTCAGAGGACTACATATTGACCTGTCGTGCGATTTTATTGAATTAAAGGCACTTTGGCACCTCCAACAAATGACTGGTGGCCTTTAACGATCACGAAAACTTGCCTTGTTGTTATAATAACATTAAGATAAATGAACTAAACATCAAAAATCACACACAATTGCAATATCTAGAAGACTTTTTAGACCCATAGCTGCCTGCTGGATGATCATGTGTCCAAACTGTGACACGGTGTTTGGTGAGGAAATGGCTCTTGATGCAGCAATGGCTAAATGATGCTCCAAGATCAACAGCTGACTTTTCTGTCTTTCTTTTTTTTTCTTCTTCTTCGTCTTTTTTTTTTGTCTGAAAAAAATATCTTCTAAATCTAAATTGAGCTGGGGTTTAACATGCTTTAATTTGCTCCTGGCTCTTTAGTGCTCCTGGGGACAAGGAATCCCTACTTTTAATGAGAGTTGTGATTGGCCTACTTCTTCTAAAACTAGACTATTTCACATCACAAGGATTATCCGCATAAGCTGTTACAAAAACCAATTTGTTCCTGATCATTTTAACAGGCAGAGGAGTGCAGTTTGCCTGTAACGTTGTGGTACTTTATGGAAGAAGGTTTTTTTTTATGTGTGTGTGTGCGTGTGTGTGTTTTAAGATCACCCAGCCTGTATGCTTTCCACCTTCATTTGTATGAAACACAAGGGCGTTTGTGGTGGTTAAATAATGTTTTCTTGCGTAAAAATTAAACCAAAAGCTAAACTAAACATCATGAGTGTGCTTACATTTTTTTTTCTTTTTCTTTTTGCGTTAGACACACAGACATGGCATTTGTGCACATTCAAAGCTGGTTAAAATAAATAAATAAATAAAATGTGATGCTGTACGTGCAGATGTTGTCTATTTCCAGAGGCGTTTCTTACCTGTTCCAGGAGCAAAAGCAAACTCTGCAGGCAAATGTCCTCAACTTTAGCTGGTGCAGAATTTTTCCAGATGATGTTTTTTTTTTTCTCTGCGTCTACATCGGGGCCCTTGTGGACGCGAAGCTCCGCAGCTCTCCTGATGAGTCCGGTTCGGTCCTCGGTCCTCCAGCTTCTGCTTCTCCTCCAGCCTGCGCGCTTCCTCCACTGTCTGACAACCCGCTCCCGCACTGACGTCATACCAGGAGCAGGGAGGCGGATTGACCAATCAGAGCGTCCGCCGGCTCCGAAGAGCGTCCGCGTGCCGCAAGACGTCTCACTCCTCTTTTTTTTTTGACTCTCCCGCTTTTTTGTTAATAACCTTCATTCACACCTCCTCTATTACTACTAAAACAAAGTGGCCTAGCATGCAAAAAGTCTTTTTTTTCACTAAGAGAGAGCGAGAGAGTGTAAAAGATGATTTAATTTAGTTTAGCCAATCGTGTACAAAACGTTTTTGAGCTGTGACATATAAATAGATAGACGCTTTATTGATCCTTTGCAAGAAATTATGTTGTTTCAGCGCCTACAATCATAGTCACTAGCTCTAAACATGAAATATTTCCAGCAAAGCAACTATTTACAGGTGTAATAAAACTTAAAATTGAATAATTACGAAACTATTTACAGAATCTAATGTGGAAAATTTCATGTATGGAAAATCTGCAGGGTGGAAAAAATGTAGGAAATCCAAAGTGTATGACATCCAGGGTGCAAAAACAAAAATTCCCTGCATTTTTAAAGTTTCAATAAACAAAAACAAATCAATAAACTTATGAAACATTCTCAGAATATCATATGTGCAGAAATATACACATGTACCAGTGTGTTACACAACTGTTTCCTGTACATTAAGTGCAGCTAGTTAGTATTTATTCCTGCCCATTGATCACTAAGTTTACCCACATTCTAGTTAGGTGTTGCATTTAAGGACAACAATCAGATAATGTGACCAGACACTCCTTTGACCTGCGACGATAAAAGGTCACCTTAAAAATGCAGCTTTATGCAAATGACACGATGCCACAGAAGACCGGGCTGCACGCCGGCATGTCAGTTAAGCTTGTAGTCGGACACTTCAGCGTCCAAGACTCCAGCAATTGCTAAGAAATCAGACAACATGGTACGACAGACAATCTGCCGCATGATGCTTTGGACAGACGTTGTGTCCTTTTCACCAAAATGTCCGCCAGCTTCACCGGGACCTTCAGGAATAGTTGGACAACATCCCACAAGCAGCGTTAACAACCTCATATGCACAACTCTGTGCTTCACACATGTTATGACTTTTGGTTGTTGACCCCAGTCCCCATCTACCCATCATCATTTCCAATATACTGCACACTTTGTTGATTCATTCTGTTGTAGAGATGCTGAAAACAAAAAATACTTATGTTAAAAAATATTGGATAAAATGTGTTAAAATATTACATGCTGCCTTTGTGTTTTTGGTCAGTATAATTAAATGTATAGCAATGGATGAGACCAAACAATGCAGAAGCCCTTTTCCTGTAGCTGATGAAGACCAGTTCAGTTGTTGCTGGAGCTCTCAATCGTATCACACAACCGTCATCACTGGAGGAAGTTTGAGGAATTATGAAATGTTTGTAAGATTTAAATAACTCCTGTCCTTCCGTGCTGTCTCTGCAGTTTAGACTGAAACGTCATTCTTGATTTTCTGCTCTAGTAGAAAGCAAAATAAAAAAAAATCAATAGAAAACACAAAGCTGCATGGTTGTTTTCCTTGCCTTTTAATCCATTTGAGTGATTTTGTCGTCCATTCTTTGCTTAAATCACTCATACTAGAATACTTCCTTGTTATGTGGCACACACGGTTAAAGCTCAAGCTGTTTAAACTGAGAAATGTGTAAAAATCTAACTCCCATGGTGGCACCGTCGCCGTGTCTAAGGCAGCATAAAACAGTTGTGGTGATCACAGGCAGACAAATTGCTCCACTTGTGAGCTACTGCTTTATTTTGTGACTTTTAGTTGCAATCCTCTTGACATTATCACAAGATATGCCGAAGAAAAAAGGATTTGGCGCCTTGCAACGTTCACACGGCTCCACGGGCTGCCAATGGGTGTGAGCTTTCTAGACAAATAAAGGATCTTTGAGCTCTGAGGCGTTTGTGGCAAGTGTGGGAAATTAACATCAGGGGCCAAGAGGAGCAGGAACAGTTCCCTCCAAATCTGGAGGAAAATGTTTTTTCTGGGCGCCTTTAATGTGGTAAACACTGGGACCAGTGATAATACATTAGCTTCAGTCCCAGCATGTCATGTCTTGTAGCCATGTTTACAGCAAATATTGGCAGAATTTAAGACACAAGATTGGCATAATGGTCCTCTCTGAATATTTAATTTCACTGCAACTCCCTCTGCATTCCAGTTTGCAGAAAACCTTCGAGTTTTTTTAATGAGCATTTAAAAAAAAACAAAAAACTATTCTGACCTGTGCACAGAGTATCAGGCTCGGGGTATTAAAACTGGTGCCTGGCTCCACCTGGTCAGTGTAAATTAGACAACTATGTTTGGAATCACAGTAGAAATAAAAATGCATTTGAGTTGGATTGTAACCCCTGGTGCACACATTAATATTTCTAAAACTCATGCAATAAAATAAAATAAAATAAAGATTTTTAAAAAGTTTAAAATAAACACCCTCTGCAAGATTTTAGTGATGCTTGAATAATATTTAAATAATAGGTATTTATTCATTTTCACACTTCATTTATTTATTTACATACATTTTATGGCGCCCTAAAGCGCAGAAACCTGCAGATTGCAGCTAACAGCATTTCCCGTTTATACAGTTTTTAATCACACATTTAAGACAGCTGTTTAAAAACTATACTGTTTTTACTTATTTCATGTGGCATTAAATTGCAGATATGTGGAGTTTAACCAACAGCAATACATGTAAAATGCACTTCTCTTTTACTGACATAATAGCCAGAATCAATCCACAGCCAACATGTGAGGTAAATAATCCACAGCATGAAACAAAAACATGCACGAGACACAAAGCCAGTCAAGCGTAGGCGCATTTCCAGGAAATTCTGGAGAAGAGGCAGCTCTGGATCTTTTTTCTTACACTCAAAGTGCAGCAGAGTGGCCGCACAGGTGCAGGAGGTAACCTTCATAGTATCCCGAAGATGATGTCCGGCTGTGAGAGGAAGAATTATCGTTATCGTTTTAATTAACAGTGGCATGTTAACTGCACAACAGCGCAGGTTAAGTGATGCAGTCAGTCACTCACGCGCTGGAGGAGGTGCTGTCCTGAGAAAGAGCGTTTGTCTGGAGGCTGGCCATCGTGGCCTCCCGCCTTGCAGCGAAGGTAGCCGTAGAGGTTGGCGACTTGGAGGGACATGCTGGCTACCACCAGTGACTGAGGGACACAGAGGGACATTTAAGAGGGACATCATGGGACGTAGCTCTGCTGAACATGCACAGAAGCAGCACGTGTCTCTTACCAGCCATTTAATCTTCAGGGAGAAGAGGGAGGTGAAGAAGAAAAATGTCCAAATAAGAGGACAGATGATCAGGCCAAGCCAGAATATTCTCGCTTCTGCCTCTGTTCCAGTGTTAGTGCCCCGGGACGCCTACAAACACACACATATATATATATATAGATAGCAAAATTCTAGTGTTTAATATCCCAACAATGCTAAGCTAAACTAACAACAACAAAGATTAGTGTCTCACTTTTTTGGCTTCAAATACCCAGAGGCTCCTTCCATCTTCATCAATCTGGTTCCACCAGCGAAGCCCCACCAACAGCCGACCAGTCACATTCTGAAACAATGCAGCACGACCGTGGGCGTTGAGAACTAGCCCGGTGGATAAAGCCACTATAGCAATAAAACGCTCTAATGAATACGGAGGCAAGGAGAATCTGTGGCTGACCTATTTGACCTCTTACCTTGACAGACCAAAAGTCGAAAGACAGCAGAGCGATGATGAGGACAAAACATGACGCAAAGTTCTTGCTGATCCAGTCACACAGCAAATACACGACAATGGCAACCACACGAAAAAACAGGTGGAAAAAGGAGGCCAGAGGGTGTCTGAAATCAGAAGAAGTGATGAATTAGAAGCCTAAAATGTCAGTGAAGAAGGTCGAACTGGAGCAGGTGGGGTCCTTTTATAGAACAAATGAGCCATAGAGTCGCAGTTAAAATCCTGCAAAACCTTCCAGTGATGTGAAATAAATTTATTAAAAACATGTCAGCTAAGGCCTTCACTGGCAAAGACAGTTTAACAAAGCGCTTTTTAGGATGTAAAGTTGACCTTACTAACAGTACTAACTACTCCAAGAGGGCCACTAAGCATTATTGTATCCCAAATTTTAGTTTAATATTACAATCTTTTGACCTTTATGACCTCCTCTAAATGTTTCCAATAGTTTCTCACAAGCTCCGAGAAAACTTTTTTAAAAAACCTGTTCTTCGTGTGCAAAAACTTCCAATTAACTAAAATCGGTGCTGCTTACTTTAAATCCCACTGAGGATTTTCTACTAAATTCAAATCCAGGAATTGAGTTGGCCACTTAAACACGTTCCGCTTGACTTGAACGTAAATCACTGTTTGCTGGTAAGGCCTCAGGGCATCACATTCTTCTTCAAAACGGTCTTGTTCGTGAAGAAAGTGATCAAGTTTTCCGGCTCCTGCAGCAGAAAACATCTCCACAACCACATGGACCCACCTCCACATTTCACTGTGGGATAGTGTTCTTCTTGTCACACATGCATTGCATTTGTTTTCTCAGAGTCTTCTCCCTTCCTGCAGGTATTTGGCTGTAATGCTGTAATACTGAGTTATAGCATCATCTGATTCCTCTTGGAGAAATGTAGTTTTTTCTTCCACATGCGCAGAGGTTTGCTGTTTAACCAATAATTCTAATCATCTTTCTCGTAACTTGAAGTGTCTTGGAAATCTTTATTATTTTAAATCGGGACCTTTGTGGAGAAATAAACTAATTTCTTCTCTTAGCTTTGAGGACAGCTGATTTAATTTGATCATATTTGCTATTCAGCTTCAACCTCTGCTGTTGGAGATTCTCATCTGTATTAAAGCTGAAGCAAATTCAGTGACATTAACAGAACTCCCTAAAAGCTTAACTGCACATTGAAACAACCTGGCATAGTGATTAAAGGACAGTAATATTAAACAGGAGATGACTGCATAGCCTCAAAAAATCCTGCAATTTTATAATGTCCCTCAACTTATACAAATGCAATTCATAAAAAATCTAAACCAGAAAACATTTCATGTGCAAACCCATGCGTACTCTGCAGGATTGAGTCATTTTGCTTGCAAATGACAAAGCACAACTTGTCCAATGAAGTTGATTTAGATGTAAATAATTGCACAAAGCTGGAGGCAATCCCTGCTGATTCTACATCAATTAAAACAGAAACACTGAGATTCTGTGACGATATCTCTTGCGGTGCACCTTATGACTGCGCTTCTCCGCGCCCTCTCCTGCTCGTCAGCAGCAAAGTCCAGCTCAACATCCTCAGTGTCATCCGCCATCGTCTGCCGGGAAGCAACACGACAAAACACAGCAGCATTAACAATCAAACAGCATCCGGGATAACACAACACAGGCAAACATAACACGTTTGGAGGGAGACAAAAAAATCCCCTTTACTGTAGGTGCATTAAGCAAAGCTACCATTTAGGGGAAGCGTGGCTGTATCATAAGGCTGGAATGAACCAGGTGTTGCAGTGAAATAAGACCGACAGCGACACTGTGCCTCCTCTTTCACATCCACATGAGGAAGCTGGGGGAAAAAAATTGAGGATGCAGATGAATACGTTAAAGCACAATCACAACAAAGCGATTTTCCACGTAGAGGGGACATTTGTTATTAATAGACAACCGAGTTAAATTTTGCAGGGAAAATACAGCACTCAAGGGGAATAAAAACAAAACATTCGACCGCGGCAGGACTCGAACCTGCAATCTTCTGATCCGAAGTCAGACGCCTTATCCATTAGGCCACGCGGCCGACGATGTACAGCTATGGAACGTATTCTGTTTTTTTAAATACCATTTATGTTCTCAATTCAAAGCCTCTTCACATTATTTACGCAACGAATTGTGTAAAATTCCTCCTTCGTTGATGCAAAACATACCCTGGTCCACCGCGATGCGTATCCAATCATTACTTCCCATTCTCAAAAGCGCCGCGGTCATCCCGACCACACGGGGGCGCTAACGCTTGCTCAGCTCTCACAACCCCGTGAGTAAAGAATCAATGCTAAGGTAGCTATCATTTACTCTGGAGTGATTCAAACATATTATGTTTGGTTAACGTTATAATTAATGGGCAACTCATAGCGGCTGAGGCGCGTTATTTAGCTCTTGCAGGCAGTCTAGCGAGGACTGTCAACAGCGCAGCGCTAAACAGTTAGCATGTGTTTAGTTGCTGTCAGGTTAGCATGGTTAGCAAAGTGTTGGTAAACATGCGTGAGGAGGCTGGTGGTGCAGCAGCGACAATAATGTGAGAGTGAGGCGACTAATTTTCTACTAAGTGAAGTAGCTGTACTATGATGCAGTTGGTGAAGCTGGTTGAATTTCAGTGCAAGTGCTTTCGGTCATGTCTGGAGTTGATAAAGTTGCTGTAAACACAAGTTATCTGAGTGAAATGATCAAAATGCTGTGGAGTTGGCAGAGATAAGTGATGAGAGACAAGCAGACACATTTAGAGGCTCACAAAACCACTGACACGTGAATTAACAAACTCTAAAAGACGAGTATGATTTTGGGCACTTAACTATATTACAGTAACAAGTCACAAATCATAACATATGATCAAACATTATTTATCTGTGTCTAAAATCTATCTAGTACCTTGATATAGCAGCATGTAGTCCCAGTTTGTGCCATACAGTACATAGATAGATAGATAGATAGATAGATAGATAGATAGATAGATATTACAGATAAGAAAAAGATAAAGTGCAAATGGTGGTAATAGAATAGACTCTTGAAATGCAGTATACAAGTAATAAAGTGTAAAGAAAGGGTCCTTGAGCCGTTAGCAGATCCAGGATTATTACATGACAAGGTACAAATAATGCTGATAGAATATACACTATAAATGCTGTATTAGAAGAAGGTGTATGGGTTCAGGACGCAGGATTATTGCACAGTTGTCACTGGGATGTGGCAGCCAACAGTCCAGGTCGTGAGCCTCTGCCTTTAACCAAAGTGCTACCTTATGGCTGTGAGAGAGAAACTCATGAGAGGCAGAAACTTAACCTTACTAATCATGTCACCTTGTCATTGTATCAATATCTTACAGCTCTAGTGAGAAGTCCCCATGAGGTGATGCTGCGTGTGTCACGCTGTCCTCTGCTGAGGACTCTTAACTCTCTACAATGGACGAGGCTGCGTTCCTTCTACTCCACCAAGCTTCACTCTCTTCAGGGGGAGACCTCTCCAGAGACTCGCCTGAACCCCCTTAACATTCAGATGCTGTCGAAAAATCTCCATGAGCAGATCTTTCGAGGACTGGAACCAGAGTACAGAGAGGATGCCGTAGAGCGTAGCATTGAGCACTTGCAGAAGCACCAGCTGTGGGGCAAAGAAACATCACTGTTGCCCGATGTCACGCTCAAACTTCCCCAGATGTACGGCAAAAACATTGATGAGCACTTTCGTAAGTTGGCTGAGAAGCAGAGCTTTCCCTACCTTGAGGCTGCCATCAAGCTTCACCAAGCTGAGCTACCGCCCATGCCTCAGGAATGGAGCTACGAGGTTGGCTGGACACGCTATGGGCCCAATGGGGAGAGTCAGAAAGTTGATTTCCCAGAGGAGTCTGCATTGGTGTTTGATGTGGAGGTGTGCATGGCGGAGGGGCACTGTCCCACACTGGCTGTTGCTGTGTCTCCCACAAACTGGTGAGGACTGAACCAAACTCATTTTAAGGACAGAAATGCACCTGCTTGCATTTAACAGTTTTGTTAGCTTTGTTGTGGTGTTGGGTTAGTTGTTGCACTTGATAGACAGAACATGGATCTGTATGATCCACTAATATTGCCAAAAACCTGCTAAAAACACACTATTAACGCTCTCACTTGCTAGGTACTCGTGGTGCAGTAAGCGTCTGATTGAAGAGAGATACTCCTGGTCTAACCAGTTGAGCCTTGCTGACCTCATTCCACTGGAGACACCATTCAACTCTGCCCGCGCCCCCAAGGGTCAGTGGAAGAAGAGGCTCATCGTGGGCCATAATGTCAGTTTTGACCGTTCTCATATTAAAGAGCAATATCTGCTCAAGGTTGGTATTCACAGAATGCTGCGTTTTGACTTTCTTTCACATGTACTCTTTTACACTTCCTAGCATTTTATCTCCTTTCTTCGTTTGGGTTGCACCTTTGTTGGATGATCCACATGATAAAATATGCCCAGTAGCAGATTCTGACGTTCTTTGTGAATGAAGTCGATGTTTAGTACATTTAAAAAAAATGTATGTGTTCTCTTTCCTCTAAGGGTACAAAGGTTCGCTTCATGGACACCATGAGCCTTCACATGGCCATCTCGGGGCTGACAGGATTCCAGCGCACACTGTGGATGGCCAATAAGATGGGTAAAAAGAGGGGTCTTCAGGAGGTCAAGGAACACATTAAGAAAGCTGCATGGAAAAAGGAGGGCCCAAAGGTTTGTGTGTTTTTTGTTTTTAACCCACAATATACATTATGAGTGGCAGTGTGCAGGTTTGCTTTAGCAGGAAAAGTCAAGATCTTTATGTTGGGTATTTATTAGACTAAATTCAGTGTTGACATGATGTTCTGTGCATAGATCGGCTCCTGGGACTGGGTGAACATCAGCAGCATCAACAATCTGGCTGATGTCCACGCTCTGTATGTGGGAGGGCCGCCGCTGCAGAAAGAAGCCAGAGAGACCTTTGTGAAGGGAACCATGATGGATGTCAGAAACAACTTCCAGGTCAGAGGTTCTTGACAAAATGTGCGTCAGATAGTTATTGAATGTAGACCAAAATTGTATGTAATTTTATATCTTCTGGATGACTTGTGCTCGTCACAACTTGCAGTCAGGCAAAAATAAGTTTGCTTCTGCTGTCACCTACAGGAGTTAATGCAGTATTGCGCTCTGGATGTTGAGGCCACACATCAGGTGTTCACAGAGCAGCTACCCCTCTTCATGGAGAGGTCGGTAACTCCCAGCATTTTCGGTATCTCTGACTGCATGTGTACTGATGGTGTAGATAAGAATATATGGTATTGTGTTATTCACATTGCCACAACGTTTCTCCTCTGTGTTTAATAAGGTGCCCTCATCCAGTGACGTTTGCAGGGATGCTTGAGATGGGCGTGAGCTACCTTCCTGTCAATCAGAACTGGGGGAGATACCTGGAAGACTCTCAGGACGTTTACGAAGAGCTCCAGAGAGAGATGAAGAAGTCTCTGATGACTCTAGCAGATGATGCCTGCCAGCTATTGCAGGATGACAGGTGAGAGGAGCACTGATTCTTCCTCTTATTATTGTTTTTGTTTTTTTTTTACTACATTTAACATGGCTATACCAGTGTGACACATAAAAGGAGGATGACATTATGCATAATATGTGGCTGAGAATCCCAAGGCAGTAAAGGGCTTTGTATAAAAACATTCCCATTGCATGTGGTGTGTATTTTTTTTAAGATACAAAGAAGACCCCTGGCTTTGGGATCTTGAGTGGGATGTGCAGGAGTTCAAACAGAAGAAAGTAGCTGCCAGCAAGAAGAAAAATTCCAAAAAAGCAGCTGAACCACAAGCTGCTACTCCTCTACCAGAGTGGGAAGACGGTATAAGTTCAGAACCTGAAACATATTCATTTGGCTGATCACGTATTTCTTATTAAGCTTATTTATTATAACAGTATGGCACAAAGGTTGTTAGTAAAGTAACGGATGAGGTGATTGTTGGTGATCATTAGACCCAGGTCCACCATCTGAAGAGGAGATGGCAGGTCCCTGTCCCAGCAGGCTGGCTGTTGAGAACCTGAAGGAAACAGTGAATCGACTTCCTAAGAGACGGCAGCATCTACCTGGACATCCAGGGTAAGACCACTCTCAAGCACACAGCCTGGTATTTATCAGCGCTCAGTGTTCTCCATCATTTACCACTGACAGGGTAAATTAGTCCATTTTTATTTTCTCCCTCAGGTGGTATCGTAAGCTGTGTGAAAAGATGTCTGCGGAGGACAGCTGGTCACCTGGAGCCAGTCTCATCAGTCTACAGATGAGATTGACCCCTAAACTCATGGGTCTGACATGGGATGGTTTCCCCCTGCATTACACAGAGAAACATGGCTGGGGCTACCTGGTACCTGGACGCAGGGACAACCTAAATCCTCAGGAGGAAAACGACGGGCCTGTGTGCCCACACAGGTACTTACTGCTCTTAAAATAGAAACATGGCAAGGTCATTTCTTACCAAGTGTTTGTGTATTAAAGCCTTGTTGTGTTCCACAGAGCTATTGAGAGTGTTTACAGAGAGTACTGTGAGCAGAACAGCAAAGAGAAGCCTGAATATCTGGACTCCAGCCCTTCAGATGAATGGTTGACAGACAGCACAGTGTGGGCAAAGGTGCATACACGCATAATGTAATGTGACTGAAGTATTGTCATGTTTGAAGCAATTTGCATTAACAGTTGCACCACTTCTTCTCAGAGTCATGACTCGAGCCAGAAAAAAAACAAACAGATGTTACACGTACAACTTACTCTTTCCAGAAACAGGGATTGTGCTAATGTCCATAAGGAATAATCATCTATAATAGGCTGCTTAAAAATCATACAAAATTAATTCCTCTAGCTTCAGATTTTGTCTGATAATCATCAAGTTTAGAGCTTTTCTTTAATATCAACAGCAAACAAGATGGTTTTCGTTAAAGTTCAAACAGATCAACAAATAAATCAGTGTGACGTTCTAAGGTGCACTTTCACCAAATGTACTTTTCCCCCCGGTGCTTTATATGAACTATACTGTGCCAATTCTTTTTTCAGTCAGTGTTATACTGGGTAACTTATCAGGCTTATGGGTCTGGAAGGATAGAATACACTTCATGAAAGAGACGTGTTTCTCAATGTCATTTCTAGGTGGAAGAATTAGGTTCCCTGGAAAGTCTGACAGAAGAAAGTAGCATCTCAATGATTAGAAATGGAGCGCAGAAGAAAAACAAGGTGAGTGCAGTGGGGTTTTTTTTTTTTGCAGATGCTTCACATCTTTAAAGCCCTAGCATTTAATCCAATGCTTTAATACCTTTCTAAATATAGAACTGACTTGTTTAACTTATACATGTTGTGGTTTTTTATTGTTTGTTTTCTTGCTTCATTGTGATTGGTTTATGACATACTGTATCACCAACAGTCCCAAGATCAACATCACGTCCAAGCAAAGAGTCAGTGCGATTATCACCATGGAAACGGCCCCTACAATGATGTCGATATTCCAGGTTGCTGGTTTTTCAAATTGCCGCATAAGGTGAACAGACGTTTCCTTGTTTACCTGAAGTGCTCTGAATAAGTAGCATTGGCACAACGTCATTCCATTGAGCTACCTACGGTGTCTAAGTGTCTGACCACTATTTGTGTTTCTAGGATGGTAATCACAACAATGTCGGCAGTCCTTTTTCAAAAGACTTCCTGGCCAAGATGGAGGACGGCACTCTTAGAGCAGGAAGGGGCGGAACCAACGCAACACGAGCTCTGGAAATCAACAAAATGATGTCCTTCTGGAGGAATGCCCATAAACGTATTAGGTACCCGTCAGTTTCTGCCATAAAAGTATTTATCACTTCCAGTCGGCTGGTGAATGAATACATGCTTTGTTTCGTGCCCCTTTGCAGCTCCCAGATGGTGCTGTTTCTCAAAAAGGGGGAGCTTCCTCACGCTGTCAGCAGGTCTGTCTGCAATATTAAAAGCAGTCGCTTAATTTATAGTAAAGTCATTGCTGTATGTAATAAACTTTCTGTCCCTCCAAAGACACAAAGAGTTTGATGAGGAGGGCCAATATGGTGCCATATTACCTCAGGTCATCACGGCTGGAACGGTAACACGGAGGGCTGTGGAGCCAACATGGCTGACTGCCAGTAATGCACGGGTAAGAGGCAGAGCCGACGAAGAAAACTGAACACCTGAAGTATGAAACTGGGCTAATTTGTCTTCATCAGACTTGAAAGGATTTTTTTGCTGTTTGTTGTGTCCTCAGCGGGATCGGGTAGGCAGCGAGCTGAAGGCCATGGTACAGGTTCCTCCAGGATATCACCTGGTTGGAGCAGACGTAGACTCGCAAGAGTTATGGATCGCTGCGGTGCTCGGGGAGGCTCACTTCGCTGGCATGCATGGTGAAATCTCTTACTTTTATTTTTAAAAAACTATTGTTAAAGTTGTCGAAGTGCGTTGTAGTTGTCTGCAGCAGCATCTGATAGTAATTCTGCCTAATAAGTGTCTTTGTGTTTTAGGTTGTACGGCGTTCGGTTGGATGACCCTTCAGGGAAAGAAGAGTCAGGGCACTGACCTGCACAGCCGTACTGCTGATGCTGTGGGCATCAGCCGAGAGCACGCAAAGGTGTTCAATTACGGACGCATATACGGTGCAGGGCAGCCGTTTGCTGAGAGGCTACTGATGCAGTTCAACCACCGCCTTGATCAGACAGAAGCTGCCAGTAAGGCCAGGCAGATGTACGCCTTAACAAAGGGTATACGCAGGTAAGTTCAACAAGATTGTTGGATCAGTTTGAGCTGAGATTTTATTCTTAGTAACGCAAGCTGAGCTCTATCCCTGCTTGTTTGTTATATCTTTTGCCAGTTACCTTCTGTCAGAGGAGGGTGAGTGGCTGGTCGATGAACTGGACATAGAGGTGCAGAGGGAGGAAAGCGGAGGTGTCTCCCTGCAGGAATTGCGAAGGATCAGCAAACTGGCCTCAAAGTGGTGAGAGAGGAAGTAAAACAAAAAAAATTGCAGAGCCATTTTAGTATCACAGCACATTCTGTTAAGTTGTCTCTGGTTCTCTGTGTCTTATTCTGCCTGCCTATGTTTATATATCCCCTCAGCTCTCAGCGGAAGAGGTGGGATATTGTCGGCAAACGTCTGTGGGGTGGAGGCACCGAGTCGGACATGTTCAACAAGCTGGAGAGTATAGCTCATTCAGCGAAGCCAGCAACTCCTGTTCTCGGCTGCAGGATTAGCAGAGCACTGGAGCCCACGGCAGTTAGCAATGAGGTGAGAAGGTGTTGATTAGTGGGACAGGACAGCTTCTAATCAACGTGTTTATATTAAACGAACATGAGCAGTCTCCATTAGTAGTTTATTTCTGGAGAATCTTTATAAAAAGATGTTTATTACCTTTAAATATTTTACTGTCCACTTTGATTTACTGTTGCATTTTTTTTCCTTGAAGTGATTTGTGCCATAAACATCCGTTGTTATTGCTAATGGAGCCTTTGAACAACAAAATAACACCTTTAACCTTCAAAGTAAGATGTTGCTGAATTCTTTTTGTTAGTTTATCACCAGCAGAGTGAACTGGGTGGTGCAGAGCTCCGCGGTGGACTACCTACATCTGATGTTGGTGGCCATGAAGTGGCTCTTTGAGGAGCACAACATCGACGGCCGTTTCTGCATCAGCATCCACGACGAGGTGCGGTACCTCGTCCGCAGTGAAGACCGTTACCGAGCAGCGCTGGCGCTCCAAATCACAAACCTGCTCACGAGGTCAGCTCAGTGTTTGCTCTTTCTGTCCAAATGTGCAACTAAATTGGCAGCGCTTCTGATTGTGCTGCTTCTTTCCCCTGCAGGAGTGTGTTCGCTCATGCGTTAGGCATGCAGGACCTTCCACAGTCAGTAGCTTTCTTCAGTGCCGTGGACATCGACCAGTGTCTGAGGAAGGAGGTCACCATGGACTGTGTGACTCCCTCCAACCCCACAGGGGTGGAACGAAAATACGGCCTAGCACCTGGTGAGTCCAGCGCACCATCATCAGCCTTTTATATATATATATATATATAGCACCTGGTGAGTCCAGCGCACCATCATCAGCCTTTTATATATATATATATATATTTTACAACTGATGTGTTGGGAAAAATGTTTAATTGTCAATAAATGAGTACAAAGTCTATAAGTAGAATAAGGAATATAATATTTATTTCAAAACGAAACAACTTTAATCTTAACAGAGCAGCTTTTATCATTCATCCGCTTGATGAAATAGGAGCAGGAAGTCAAATTACTTCTTGACAAATCTTAAAATAATGTAAAACCAAAGCAACAACTTTAATGTCAGTTGAAAATAACTAAGTACATTTAATATATGTACAAAATACATATTTCTTTTGAATAAAGCAAAGTATAGGAACACAACGAGATCATCAAACTGTGTGTGTGCAAACTTTCCACAGGTGAAGCCTTGGACATCTACCAAATCATCGACATCACCAAGGGCTCTCTCCACAAGTAAGGTAGCACTTTTTGAGCTGCTGTTATTCTGAAAACAGCAGTTTGAAACAAGCAACTACCAGGACGCTGTTCATCGGCTGGTCGAGTGAAAACGTGAGGAAAGCATCAAACGGAGTGGTCCAATATCAACTCAGTGTTTTCTCTTCTTCTGTTTGGGTTCTTGCGTCTCTTCTGTGTCCTGGGACTCTGTGGGCTGAGAGGAAAAAAATGGAAGTGCAGACATTAAGAATCCAGCCAACAAACAGGACTGACATGCAGCTCAAAACATCACGTGTGCATGATGAAGCTTTCTTAAACCAAGTTTCGGTTTAATGTTTTAGCCACATGCACCACCAGGGGGAAACATTTCAACAAGGAACACAGTCTGGATATTGTGTCAGCTAACTAATGTGATACAGTAAAATGTGAGAAAAGAGGCAGTTGTGTGTGATAAACTGGTATTTGTGGTCCTGTTGGAGCTGAGCTGACCTCCTGACTGTCGTCCTGCTCCTGCAGCGCTGCGTCCAGGGTAGCAGCGTTGATGCGGAAATCTCTTGAGGTGCTCAGCTTCATGTACTGCATCAGATTTACCTGAACAAACGTAGATACAGATGTTGGAGGTTGAACACTGTGTCTTTTTTTTAACTGACAGCACTTATCAGACAGCTGTTGTTTGTTAAGTATTTTTATGTATATTTTGTAAATTATCTCATGTGCTGGAGTTCACACATACCTTTGATTTCTTTGTAAGTGTGATGAGATACTTCTCATACTGTTCAATGCTGAAGATCAAGTTAGGGATGGCCTTTGTCTCACGTAGAAGTTTTGCCTACCAAACGGGAAAAATATATACAGACTTGTTCAAAAGTTGTCGGTTGTTTCTGTACATTTTTTATTAATACAACAAAGAAACTAACAGTGTGAGTGTGTTCTTTAATCAGTGCATTTGTAGGAGGTGAGTGTTCTTACAGAGCCGGCAGTGTTGACTTCATTCCTTCTCTTTTTCTTCTTGTCATCTCCACCACTGAATTCGCCACTCTAACACGTAGGGAAAAAAAATCATTCTTAAAGCCTCAACCTCTTGAGGATGAAGTTGCATGTGTCACATCCGTAACAACAAACCTCTTAAGATCGCAAAAGTGAACCGAGCCGTACCTGTGCGTATGTGATGAAAGAGTAGCACTGCGGTGTTAGGTGGGAGCCCGATAGTTTGACCTGCACAGATGGCGCAGGAGACATTAATCAAGCATGGCATTAGAAATACTGGAAGATATAAATCAAGTGACAATAGCTCGGACTCACCAGCTTCTCAAAGCGAGTTGGCAGTGCCCCGTGCTGGCTGGCGCACACCTGGATGTACTAAAAGTAAGACGAAGAAAAGAAGAAGTCACACTTGGCCCCAACGCTCTCACTTAAATCATCGAGTGGACGAGTACGCACATATTTGACCAGGGTGGTGAGGATGGTGTACGTGCGGCTCAGTTCCCTCAGCAGCGTAATGGTGCAGGTGCCCGGCAGAAGGGCCGTCTGAACAAGCTCATTTAATGCCGTCAAGAGAGTCCCGAGCTGCACTGTCACTGCTTTCTCAAGTGCATCCTGCTGGCCTGCAGTCTGGGAGGCCTCGTCTGCACATCAGGGACATAACATCAGAGTAGTTTCAGTGGCATTTACTGAAAAATGCATCGCTTCCCTCATCCACTCTCAACTCTCTGCATCAATCCAAGTGAGCATCAAGAGTAAAAGGCCTCTTACCGGAGCCCAATTTGTCAGAGGCTGTCTGACTTTTCTTTCTGGCAATAAGCCAGTCCACTTCATCGAGCACTCTGTCAACTTGAGACAGGACCAGCAGCTGGGAAAAGAGATTAAAATGACGATGAAGAGGAAGGTGAGCAACGCTAAGCAAACAGAATCGGAAGCTTACAGTTAGAAAACCAACACTTACTGCAGCGGTCGTGGCAGTTTTCATGTTGACGATGTTGAAATGTGACTGTTTTTCCACCTCCACATCCTGATTGTAGCGAAGAAAAGGCAGAATAAAAGAAATGGCACATGATTGTTGGTTGCATTGTTATAGAAGATTATTGTCATACATTTACTGTCATAAACGTATTGTTAGTACAGCAAATTGAGTTACAGCTGACTGCTGATAGAAAAGAAAGTTTGCTGTGTGTCAACAATAATAATAATAATAATAATAATATATTTTTTTTAAAAAAAGGACAATTCTGGCACTGCAGAGTAATAAACTGAAAGTTCTAACATGGCCGATATCTACTGATACTTAGAAAACATGAAGTTATGAGATTAAATGAAAGTTGTTCTAATAGTATCAAGCAAAAATGTACATAACATCAAATGTGGAAATTGAGATATAAAATAAAAACTGTGCAGCCTAATTGAGCATAATTAAATCACTATAATTTTCTGATATTAACTGATGCCACCTGCTTGGTTGCGTTTCTTTTAAAGCACAATGCCAAGTACATAAGGTGTAGTTGTGTGTACCTGATCGATATCTCCCAGCTGGCTGTGGATGTCTTGGCAGAGCTCCAGCAGCAAACTTACAGGACTCTTATAGAGAACATGCAGGTTGAAGAGAAGTGAGAGCAGCCCCTTTGAGAATGCAGCATCCTCTAAAAGGAGAAAGAAATGCACTTTAGGACACGCGTCACTGCACCGAACACAAGCAGAAACATGAAGCAAACTGTCGCTCACCAAAACTCGTCTCCTTGCAGATTTTCACAGTCCATGTGATCATCTGAACAAACTGTTGATTAAATGTAGACGTATTAGAAAGCATCCTTCACTTTGCCCAAAAAAAAAAAAAGTGGATGCGAGAGCAGACCTACCTGTTGGGAGGAGGGCTTTAGCTGGCGTGAGAGCACAGTCAAGATGCTGACCAGCAGCTGAGCCTCTTTACTGTTAAATTCCTCCTCAGCTCCTGTTAACTGAGTGAACAGCGCCCTCTATTGACAGAAAAAGAGAATTGAATTTTAGTGAATTTGCTCAACAAGGTGTGAAAAGCCAGGTATCTGTCATATTATTATGGCTCCTTGTGCAGAATTAGCCTCACATTCCTTAGTGTATGGAATATTATTTTCTGTACAGATACACCTGAAACTGTCGGATGTAAAAGTAGTTCATCTCTGTTCCATCGTCTTGCTCTGCATCATCTTCTGCGCTGTCTGTGAGAAACAAAATATGATGAATTGTTGCGTCGCAAAACCTAGAAATTAACTGCTTTTACAGTGCATGTCCAACCCATGGCAGAGAGGAGCTGGGCCATCTTGTCTGGGTAGCGCTGCTGGCAGGTAGTGAAGATCCTGAGCAGACCCTCCAAACAAAGCTGCGACAAGCTGGAGCGCTTCTCCTTCTTTCCGGCCTCCTCCACCACACTGGGGATGTTTGTGTAACGCCACATCAGCACGCTGGGAAGACATTTAGACAAAGATCACTTACTGTCGCAGCAGTGTCACAGAGAACAAAAGCATGAAGTCAAACTAACTGCTGTTATTTGGACCAAAGGGGATTTCAACCTTGTCATGTCACAGAGGAAGCGGAAGGTTCTGTCTGTGCTCTGTCCATCTGGACCATCTGTGTGACCAGTTTCCTCCAGCTGCTGGATCTTCTGTACAACCACGCTTACTGCATAACGCACAAATTCTCCATTTGAGCGAAGCACTGAAAGAGCTTCCTCCCTGCTCTGAGTAGTATCTCTGGAAGAAAAGAAAAAAAAATCTGTTTTTTTCAATGCTTAACTGTTGCAGTGACATTTAGAAAAACAGTTTTTGAGTTCACAGCTTTTCATAGTTCTTGTAAATACAAAGCCTAGAAGTCTTTGCAAACTACAAAAAAAACACAATCAATACTCATTGTCCATCCATCCATCATCTATACACCGCTTGGACTTCCCGGAGAGAATCCACGCTGCACGGGGAGAACATGCAAACTCCACACAGAAAGATCGCAGGCATCCTAACCGGGACGCGAACCAGTGACCATCTTGCTATGAGGCAATGGTGCTAAACACCGAGCCACCTTGCAGCCCCAATACTCACTGTATGTATTTTTATAATCAGATACAACCATTTGATACCTGAAGAGCACAGTGACAAGAGTTGATGTGAAGCCCATGGAGAGCAAACTGCGAGGCGTCTTGTGTGAAGGCACTCGACCCTTTCCAGATTTCTCCTTCAAGATCTCAGACAGCTTGTGGTAGCGGCTGAACAGCTCAATGAGCTCCTCAAAGCAGCTTTTACTGAAAGACGCAGAAGCAAACCCATAAACAAAAAAAAACAAATCACCGCTATAACAACGAACAACAAAATACAGCGTACAAAGAGAGATGGTTGTTACCTGTAGTTGGCTGTGACAAAGTTGTACTCCATGAGGACCTCATACACTCCCATCACCAGCACAGCGTAGATGTTGTTCTTCACTCCAACACTGGATCCCATTGAAAACTCTGCTGACTTGTCCTGTTCATCAGATAGACACATAAGGCTTAAGGCAGTGCTTCCAGTGGCACAATATCAATGATTTCTTTCTTTATTTTTAATTTTATTTTTTTTTTAACTCAGACTACTTATTTTCATAGAATTACACATTGCTAGTGATTGTTATTTTACAGTCTTAGTGCAGGTATCTTCCACACAAAGTCAGTAGGATTTTATTGATGGTGTTTAGGGGAAAGCAGGAGGCACTAAAGACCTCTGAAATCTAAACAACGCAGCTCAGTGCAGATTTCTCTTTAACAGCGCATGCTCCTGTTTTGAGTTCATACCAGTTCAAAGTCCTCAAGTTCACTCTTGATCATGCGTCTTGTCATGCTCTCTAGGATTGCCTTAAGGTCAGACTGGTATCCCTCCTCCTCTTCCTCATCATCATCGTCATCACTGTCGCCAGCATTGCGTCTGGCTGACTGGCGCATGTTTTGCAGCCACAGCAGGCAATGTACAGTGCAGCTCACCAGATGGGCCTGAAACGGAACAAACACTCTTTATGACAGCACATATTGACCCAGCTAAAGCACACCTGCCATAATGCTGCAATGAAGAGGAAGTACCAGCGGCTCCTGGAGGTAGACTTGGTCTCCGTGAGCAGTGATGCACGGCTCCAGTTTCACAGGCGGCAGGAGGTCTTGTTCAGGCTCGTAGTATCGCTTCAGCTAAAGATACAAAGACTTGACATACGGCTCCCGATGCAGGCCAACATACACCTGACACAACATGGACTTAGTACACACACATACCTGTGAGAAGAGGGTCTGCATGATGGAGCTGGCAAGTTGAGAGTTGCGCCGAAGAACGTCATAGAAACCCTGAAATACGTAGGAATTTTCTTCGTCAGTTATAGCTCATGTCTTTGTCAAAAGATGTTTATCATCCAGTAAAATAAGGAATTCCTGCGCTCAACAAAATTGTCAGTCGGTTAGTTATTATAGCGCAGGCAATGTTACCCGCAAACGTAAAAATAACCAATAAACATGGCATAGAAAAGAGGCCTCTGACCTCATAGAGCATGAGGCGCACATCAGCCTGCTGGCCCAGGCAGCGACGCAGGCTGCTGAGGATCTCCAGGCAGAACGCTTCATTGGCAGCGGAGTTGTAACGAGAATGAACATCCACTTGGATCTACGCAGGGATTCAGAAACACAGTTACTATTTGGAAGGCCAGGTTTTAAAAATTCACACCACAGCCGCTGATGTTTTCCAGCACCTTTGTTGCACATGTGCATACTGTACGTACAGAGCATGTGATGAGTTTAACTGGAACTGTACCTGGCTGGAGGAGATTGCCTGACTGCACTGACTCGAAGCCAAGCTGCCCAACACTTTGAAGTTCTTCAGCAGCAACAAGAAGCCAGTCACTGCAGACTTCCTGCCATCCAGTTGGCTAGAAGAGAGTCATTTAGGAGAGGGTAAAGTAGTGAGAAAAAGCTTCTTTTTTTTTTAAATTAAGCTTTCAAATACACTGATTAAAACATTAACTGTACTGATAATCTCTGTTTAAGAGCGAAGTTCTACATACCTGGAAAACATGGCCTTGCGGAGAACCAGGATTAAAGCATCTTTCAAGGACATGCTGATCTTGAGCAAAGGCTGGAGAATAATCATCAATAAATGACTGGACAACAGAAACCTCTACAATGTGCATATGTGCCTGTCTGTCTGTCTGTGTAGGTACCTGGACAGCTTTCAGTAGACCCTGAACAGTAGCCAAAGGCAGGTAGGACATGTGGTCAAATGTCTCTGTCACCTTGGAGG
Organism: Stegastes partitus; assembly: GCF_000690725.1. NCBI lineage: Eukaryota > Metazoa > Chordata > Actinopteri > Pomacentridae > Stegastes > Stegastes partitus. The sequence goes on from NW_007577791.1 coordinate 1,101,205, forward strand.
ACGACTCCAGGAGGATCATGGGAGCGGAGACCACAATGTCAGAGAAAAGATCTGTTGATAAGGAAACAAAAACATAAGAACAGTCAAAATGCAGTCCCTACACTGATTAGGCGTTGTTGCACATTTAATAGCTGGCACCACTATCTAAAAATTGCATTACCCAGGTAATGACTGACAGGTGAGGCCGTCTTTGTGACTAGTCGATTCAAGACCTGCTCCAGTATCTCCCCTCTTATAGGCTCGTGCATCTGTCGTGAACAGACACATCTTCGGGTGAGGAAAGCATCACTTCCAAACATTTAGATGGTTCTAATTATATCTAATCAACACCAAAAGTTACCTTAAAGCCCTGGAGCAGCACCTGTCCTCCCAGCTTGCATGCCTGCTGAGTGGGGGTTCGGGCTACAGTAGCAGACCCCTCTGTGTTCTTGCCAAAGGGTCCAGGTTTGGGTCCAAATGTGTCCATGAGGAAGAAGCCCAGCTGCACCAGACCCTGAGTAACATGATCCCATCCAAACACACTGCATAGGAGGGAGAGTAGAGAATAGCTGCTACATTGTCTAATTCTTAATTGGAAGGCTTTGAAAGGGGTCAATAGATATTCTGTTGCTCTTACCTGTTCTTGACTGTGTCCAGTATCATCTGAGCCACACTACTGTGACCTGGCAGGAGATCTTGTAAGAACTTTGACCCCTGTTGCAGCTGCTCATCCTTGAAGCTCTTGATGATTGCCCCCTTTAAGAGGTCAAACACCTACTCAAAACAGGGAAATGAGAAAAGAAATAGTAAAAAATGTAAAAAGACTCAAATGAGTAGAGGAAGCGTATGGCATAGATTTCTTACCTGATCTTCATAACGTTGGATACGTGCCACTGAGAGCAACAGGGCAACGCTGAAAGGACACAAGTCCACGTATGATGTCTGCAAAACGCAATTAAAGATTTATGGCACAGGCTACATTAAAAATGCAATGAAAATGTCTCAGATAATTAAAACAGCAAACAGGAGAGTTATGCTTTTTCATAACCTTAAAGCTTTTGAGGAATTCTCTCCCAAGCTCATGGTCAAGTCGTGCAGCAAACACTATGTGGAGGATAGCAGTTCCCTCCACATGCCTGAGCTGGTCCTGTGGAATGGACTGAACTTCTAAATCCAGGCTTCTGAGGAAGATGAAATAAACAATCAGTTAATGGAAACTGTGCAGTAGGATTGAGAGTGTGTACAGCATGTGCCGCTTGTTGTTTATGAACCACTCACTCTCCGTGTTTCTGCTCTTCTTCCTGGCGAACATCTTGCTCTTTAAAATAACTGATGATTCCATCCAGGACCTGTTTCTTACAACCCTAAGAAACAAAACACAGGACAAGCATTTAGATAATTAACAGAGAAAGAGCAACAGTGCTGCCGAAAAATCAACATGTCACACACAAACACACACCTTTGCGGATAAAAGCAGCAGCTGGTAAACCAGCGGCGGGATCTCCTGCAGATCTAGTTTGGTGAACATCCTCAGTACTTTCTCCACCAGAAACTGCAGCTCCTCTGATGACAAGGGCACATCCCTAAAATGAGGCAGGCACAAATAAATTACAGAACAAAAGCAGCTGTAACATCATCGTGAAACATTCTAAAAGCTCACTGAACATTACAGTCGCAATAAATAAAGGGCAAGGAGTGGAAACTCTCATTATTCTGATGGAAACTGAAAAATATCAGAGCATGTGAGCCTTGCAGTGAGAGTTGTTACCTAAACATGGTGGTCAGATGGATAACACATTGCGGGTCCCATCTAAAAAAAGAAGAACACACAAAATCAAATATACTAGCATTGCGATCTATAAGGATTTAGGCATAAATTGGCAAGTAAATATTCAAACACTGTCAAGAATTCACTAAAACCTACGAGTACATTGGCTCATCTACATGTAAATACACTAACAATTTAATTTTAATAATATCTGAGATGCCCCCACCTGCTTGAACAGAGGCTGTTAATGAGCTGCTTCTTGTATTCCTCACCGCTGAGTTCTCCTAAAGTTAAAACAATATATCAAGCAACCACAAGAGATGGAGATTCATCATCTTTTGATATATTTGATATAAAGAACTTTAGACGAAGAAGTTACCATGGTTGGTAATTTGCAGTTACCTTTGCCATAAGCCAAAGAGTCACAGGCCGCAAGGGCAGTAAGAACAGTTGGAAACAGCTCCAGGGATTTCCCACTGCCCATTTTCCCCACTTTAATGGCGTCAACAAAAAGAGATGCCAGTTGTGCAAGAGACGGTCCGGACAGTGTGTGAGTCTGTATGCGACATTTAAAAGGCAAAATGAGAAATAGACAGAAACTTATATCTGTGCCATCTTGGACATATAATATGATGAGATAAGTATGCTAACATGTCTTAATAAAAAAAAACAAACAAACAAAAAAAAAAACAGGATAGCAACAGTAAAATCTCTTAAAAAAACAGATGAAACGTCTGACACGAGATCAGAAACCAAGAAGCGCTAAAAATGCACAACCATACAGATTGGTGGCAAATTAAAAGATAAATCAACATAATGTGTGATAGTCAGGTGTTGGGTCACCACATGCCACCAAAACAGTTTCAGTGCACCTTGACATTAATTCTGGAAGTGTCTGGACCTCTATTGAACAGAGGGACCACATTTTTTACAAAAGATATTCCCTTGAAGGTTGCCGGTTCACATCCCAGTGAGAACACCCGGGATCTTTCTGCGTGGAGTTTGCATGTTCTCCCCGTGCAGCGTGGGTTCTCTCCGGGTTCTCCGGCTTCCTCCCACACAGTCCAGAAACATGTTGAGATTAATTGTTGATTCTAAATTGTCCGTAGGTGTGAATGTGAGTGTGCTTGGTTGTCTGTCTCTAAGTGTAGCCCTGTGATAGACTGGTGACCTGTCCAGGGTGTCCCCTGCCTTCACCCTGAGTCAGCTGGGATAGGTGATTTATCCTGCCTCTTTTGCTTCCTAAATAACATATTTCTGAGAGCATTTCCTCAGTCTGTGTCTTATTGAGTTTTTCATTTGTGTTTGTGGGGTGTATTGGGTTTTTTTGTTTGTATTTTATTGTTTTTTTTAAAATATCTTTTGCTCTGTAAAGCACTATGTTTTACATTTCATTTATTTTAACAGTGCTGCATAAATAAAGTCTGACTAATGGACTAATATAGGAGTCAGACTTTTTCATTAATTTCACTCATCTGCAGTTAAATTCATCAGTAGTTGTGTATTGTTTTCTACATCTCTACAGCATTATTTGGATCTCTTTTTATATGAATTTATGTATCACTTTCATGTATCTATACAGTATTTGGATATAGTAATCACAATGCAAGAAACCCCAAAACAACGAGAGATTTCCAGACATCATAACACATAAGAAACAAGACTCGATCTGACTGAACAGCCATTATTAAACACAGAATCCTGCTGGAGTGGTGACTTGCACAATTATAAAAAGCACCAGGTTAGACTTTTTTTCTTTTTTTTTTTTTTACCTCCAGCATCAGCAGTCCAATTATATCAGCTGCCATCTCAGTCTGAAGTTCTCCAGACTCACACAGAGGGATGCAGTGTTCATATACCAGCAGTCTGCGTTTTGATCCTTCAGTTGAACTGGGTGGTGAGCCTAAACAAAACAAGCACACACTTGAACCGCACACTAATATTTCGGACACCAACAGACACACAAATTGTAAATGACACTGTGTACCTACCTTTAAATATGCCTTTAATCATGGTACCGACCTTCTTGCCTTTGAGTGCGCTGTTAGTGATCACAGTGATGAGCTGGAGAGCAGAAAACAGAATAAAGTGCTGTTCGAGAAAGCAGACAGAGTTTTCTGGAGGAGCTTTATGTCGGGACAAGATGGCAAAAAAATAACTTACTTGGTCATTTGTGACTGAGGACAGATACTTCTGAAGTTCTGCGGTACTTTCTCCAAGTGACAGCGACACGATTTTATCCATTTCTGCCCTCATGATCCACTCAAGTTGCTGGTAAACTAGTTTGTCGTAGCCTCAGTCAAGCTAATAACGTCTATACGTTACTCTTATTCCTGCTTATCGCTCGCTGAGCCGCATTTAATATCGTCAGTTCGATTTAATTTGGTGAAATAACAGTCAGTGAAAAGAAAACCTTTCAGTGTTCGTAGTAACGCTTTCATAACAGTAAGCGAATTTCCCGCCTGCAAACACTTCCTGTTTTGCTTCGTGGTTGCCATGTTCCCCAAACGCTCTCCCCCAATCACAATGTTGAATCATCCCGGTTGCAGTTCCATCGTGCTGGATATAACATATATTAAAATGACACATATTTTAATACGACGTGGAGTCATTCAGTAACATAATGCCGATGCTGCATCATGTCCAGCCACGACGATGATATTTAGTGAAAGAAAAAACGTGATTTCTTCAGACCTGTCAACCGCGGTTTCAGGCAGGGGTTCAGCTGTAGGTCTTTGCTGGGTTGCCAGGTCGGTTTATTGTACGCTCGAACTTGTGCACTTGTATGTTGTAATCTTGCGTATTTCTTATTTTACTTTCATTACACATTGGCTCATTATTATTATTATTATTATTATTATTATTATTATTATTATTATACTCATTTGTTTCACATTTTATCGGCTGGGTGTTGAGCTTTTGTAACAAAACTATTTTCCTGCAGAGATCAATAAACTTCTTCAGATGATAAAATACAAGCATGTTTTGATTTGCAGAGGGAACACTATCCAGTTTATAGATAAACTTCGTGTTTTCAATTTGTGAATTTAGTGGTGTCATGCTAAAAGTCTAGAGTCTAGAATATGTCAGGTCCAACTAAAATGCTGTGCCGAAAGAATTCTGTCACGTGGGGACGACTTTTCATTGCGATTGGCCAAATTGTGGTAGGTGCAACGGAAGCTGATTGATTGATTTACAATTCTTGGTAGCAGGTCGACTTCTGGATGGTCATCTCATATCTTGGTAGATTTGTGGTAGTGTTCGGCAACCTGATTGGCTGTCAGGATCTTGTTGCGTTTCCAACGGTAGATGGCGCCGTACGGGCCAGTGGCGCAATGGATAACGCGTCTGACTACGGATCAGAAGATTCTAGGTTCGACTCCTGGCTGGCTCGTCCTTTTTTTTTCGCTTCTCCTTTTCTTCCTGCGTCTCTGGAAATCAACAAAAACTAATGAACAGGAAACAAACTAAATACTCAGACAAACGGTGGACTCTGTAAAGCGGTGTAAGTATATAAATATGTTTTGGAAACACCACGGACTGTGTAATTTCAGCAAACGTTATATAACAGTTGCGTATCGATAAAGCGTAAAACGGTACATTTAGCGAAAGTATTGTGTAAGAAAGTGTGATTATTACAGCACCGACCTGAAGCTACGAAACCGCTATTAGGTGTTATTTGAAGCTGTATGGAACCATGACAACTTTATTAATACATGAAAACTTATCTGGTCATTCAGTCACACCCGCAAAGTCCAATCGCTGCATTTCCGGTTAATGTAAACGCGTTTGTTCACGTTCATGTTGAACAAATGTCGTTTTTCAACCTTGACTGACCTTAACCCTTATCTTAAGTCAGTCTTAGCTACATTATTGTAGATTAAATATTGACACTATGCTGGTAAAACAGAACCGTAATCTAAGGATGTCTAAATAATATGTTAAAACACAAGTTAAATTTTAACATATTTTGTTCAAAATATAATAACTCCTAGGGCAAAACCTCCCCAAGAAGTTTCCTTTAAAGCAATTCTGTAGTGTTCTGCTGAAACACATTTAAAAATACTGTACTGTATATATAAAGTAAAAATAATAATAATAAAAAAATACTACACACTAAATCATGTCCTGCTGACAGGTATTAAAAGACATTATCAGTTTGTGCATATATTGAAATAAAAAATAAAGAAACCGTAAAACTATAATTAATACATTAGAATTGCTGAAAACATGCATTGAATATTGAGATTAATTTTAACAGCGACATTAACAAGATGCATGTTTTTTCAAGACCCCGTCCAGTGATAATACAGTTTATAATTTGTTAACTTGTCCAAGAAGACACATCATGAGTGAATAAGCAGTTAATGCAATGGCAGAGCATTTCCACCCTCAAAGTGGACACAGCAGTCTCTAAAACACAGACTCCCACTTCCAAGGATTCATAAGTAACAAACCAAAGAACCAATCCTGCCAACCTACAACGTAGAGCTTTCTGTATCATTCTTCTTCTTCTTCAGAAACAGCCTCCAGCCTGATATGGCTAAATTGTACAAATATTACAGCTTGCCATTGTTTAGTCTGAACAGAGTCAAAGGTGAGCTGAGGCAACGGTGCGGAGTGACATCGAAGACAGTTTAAGGCTGGAAGAACTTGTTTTCATGGAAAATACAAACCAACAAATGATTAAACTACAGGTTTAATCAACAGCTAGAGAGGGACATCTTGACATACTGGACACAATTAGCTCCAAACTAGTTGGGATGCTATTAATCATGCTTGCACGCCCACCTCTTTAAATGGGATTAAAGTAACGTTATGTTCTCAGTTGATTAATGTGCAAACAGTCATCTATTGTCAAACTCTGCACAGTCACCATTTGCTGCAGTGAAGCTTAAACATACAACTGAAGGAACAACAAGAAAAACATGTTCATTTTTTAATAGGGTGGGGTGAGGTGTGTTTTCCTGTCCTTTTTGATCCCTACTTCTAACTCTCACTTAAGGCCAGGTGGGGCAAAATTGCCAAGCTGGAAAACACAAGATATATATACAAAAAAAAAAACCCATCTGACTGATTGAGGCAATAATAATAAGTGTGGAGGGCATTGGCATGATTTTGTGTCTTTTTTAAGAATGTAATCTTTAATGTTTTCTGCACAGAGCCACAAAGTTCTATCACATAGTGTACATGTTGCTGTTATCCACACAATATTAATAATTGAACATTGTACGTCATTCTGTTTCAAGACTTAACACACAACTCTCAACAAAATTCAATATATTTTTTCAGGCAATATGCTAACTTAGCAGTAACTCCCTAAAACATAAAACCATTGACAACATCAAACGTATTTTTTTAAAAATATAAAACCCACTATACTAATAACTAACCTACTACTGGCAACTGTCAACACATCATATATCCCTAATGTTTTATATATGCTTGGTTGTTACACCTATTTGGCCAAGGATAATATTATTCCTTCTGATAGTATTCAGTTGCTTTTAAGTCAAATACCGTTCGCCATTGTTAGGAATGTTTGCAATGTGGCCACAGTCTCCGGTTTTTGATGCACAGCAAATAATCAGTCACCAATTATTCAGATGTTTCGATACACCAGGATTGAGTGACATCAGTTGTATGTCAGTTGATGTTGTTGTGTTTAAAAGAATATAAACTCTTATATCGTCTTGCCACGAATCAGATATGATCCCGTATCTGCACAGTATAGAATCTATCAGCAGCAGCGAGTTAGCTTAGCATTAGATAAGGACCAGATAAAGGAGGGAGAACTAGCCGAGCTCTGTCCAAAGGTAATGCAGTCTGTTTCACAGCACCAAGCTTTATCTTGTTTTCCTGAAATCAGTCTGACTACATTGAAACTTAACCGAATAAACAGATTACAGGGGAGGAAACTCAACAATCACCATGCATCTTCCTTTGTCTGCTTGTTTCTCTTGCCAGCCCAGTTAGTCAGAGAGATAGACAGCATCCTTTGGATCATGTTGTCTGACGTGGTGTCTCTTACCGAACTCAAGCGAGCAATCAAAACAGATCAGAACAGAGGGAAAATTGTTGCACGCTACAATAATTTGTGGGAAATTTTAAGTTGTAATTTTACAGCAACAATGAGGTAACAGTGATAGTAAAAACTACTAGCAACTCTTTATGAACTTGTCTTTTCATTTAGTCATGGTACCAAAGACAAACATCTGCATTTCGAGTCAAATCTTTCTGTTTTAATTAAACCTTTATGTACCTTGAAGGCAGTTTGTCTAACGAGCAGTGCGGTGCACCAGGGCTCCAAGGGCAGACTGCAATGCAAAGAGAGCCGTTAATCTACAATGACTCTGAAAGCGGTTTAAAGTTCTTTTCCGTCTATGTAAAAGTGCAGTTAGTTTCGTAGCACTATATTGCCCATTAGCCTTTCACACACAGAGGCGTTGCCAAAAGCTCTTAAGTATTAAACAGTGACGTGATATTTGCTTCTGACCTGAAAAACAGGTGAACCACGTTGTAGATAGCGGTCAGGATATCTACTGGTTCTTATTATATCTCAGATTTTATTGCATCTTTGCATGCAGTCATATATCGGTCACAGTTAGGAGGGGAAGGCTTTATAAAGGGTAACGTTTTTCTTTGTGCACTTCCTCTTTACAGGATCACACCAAGAAAACCATGAGGCTCCATGCAAAGCAAACTTTCTGCTTTTTAATTTCTGTTTTATTTGTGGGAGTTGCGGCAGAACCGCAAGGTAAGTAACCTTATTTCTTTGCACGATGACATTGGCTTGAATCAAACTGGCCTCTTACCTACATGCACACTGTGTCCAAAGGTGAAAGATAACAAAGACTCAAGTACAGTGTAATTTTTAATTCAAGCTGGTACAGAACAGGGAGGAATCTGGACCAGAGTCACGAAAGTAAAGTCCATTAAACTGCAGCAAATTATTAGAACAAAATAAACAATTGCACAAGCCAGTAGCAAGTTTCGCAGATGAATAACAGCATGGTAGCGCCAACCTCATTGTTGGCCATCTGCATTTCATGTCAAAGGTGGATGAGGACAGGCGAGTGATGGTGGTGGTCAGGAGGCAAGGGGTGTCAGAAGGGAGTCTAATGCAGCAGGACCATCAGAAGCAGGGGACAGAGCTGCAGAGGGCGTCTGTGGACAGTTTAAACCAGATTACTCATCAATGGAGGACTGCTCACAGACCCATGAGGCTGTGCTGCTGTCATCCAAGTCATCAACGCATGAGAGGAAGCCGGCAAGGGACGACTTAACCGTTGCAGTTGTAGCCTCCAACTCAGTTTTGTGCCAATCAGATTCAGGAGAAATAATCAGTTATGTTAGAAGCAGGCAAGTGTAAAGGACCTGCTATTGTTACACTTCCAATCCTCGACATTTAAGAGGGAAATATTGTACTTTCTGTTCTGACTGTTTTAGTTGCTTTTAAGATGATTATTTTACACAATGGATAATATGATAAGTTTTAAAAATACAACACATTATTAAAGAATAAAGTAGTGATTTCCAACCTTTGTGACTTCTGACATTATAAAATCCAGTGTGTCATGAAGGCAACAATTCAGATATTTGCATATTTGGAGGAGGAGAATACGAGGTGCACTTAATACCTAGTGCATTTAGCACCTAGTATTTGTCATTTTGAAATTAAATGACTGAGTTGTGAAGGAATAATTCTGACTGATTCTAATATCCCAACAGCACCTGAAGTCCACACAAAGCTCGGGAGCCTGAGAGGTGAGTATGTGAGTATAAAGGGCAAAGAGACCGGAGTCCACGCCTTCCTGGGTGTCCCATTTGCCAAGCCACCCATAGGTCCTTCCCTGAGACTGGCTCCACCTCAGCCTGTAGAGGGATGGAAAGGAGTGAGAGACGCCACCAAGCTGCCACACATGTAAGACACATGTGCTGCAGTGTTTGAACACCACACCTGGAGGAATTGCCTCCTATATTTATTGATAAAAATGTCTCTTTTTCAGGTGCATTCAATATGGAACGATTAGTCCGGAAATGCTTGAGACCCTTGGTATGAAACTTTCAGAAATCACAGACATTTCAGAAGACTGTCTTTACCTGAACATCTACACTCCAGCAAACAGAGCGAAAGATGCCAAGCTCCCAGTAAGAACTCTTTGCTGCAGATTTTAAGTGATGCTGTTCAGTTACTGAGATTCAGCTTTGGGAAAGCTCTGACAGTCTTCCTGGAGGAGTTGGTTTTAATGCTTTTGAAGAACTCCCAGCGGGAATAGGAATAATTATGGCTTTATTTAGTCCCAGATTGCAACGGGTTTACCTCTAAATTCAAACTGATGTCCTGTTTATGTCATCAATTTAGTTTAAAGTCACCTAATTTAATCTATTTTGTGATGAGTTCAGTAGGATAAAAGTAAGAATGTTGCTTTAAGATGAACCCCTTTCCTTACTTTATCAGGTGATGGTCTGGATCCACGGTGGGGGCTTCAGTGCAGGTGGAGCTTCAATCTATGATGGTTCTGCTCTGACTGCTTACCAGGATGTGGTCGTGGTTGTAATCCAGTATCGTTTGGGACTTCTGGGCTTTCTCAGGTAATCTGAAGCTGCTACGAACAGCTAGTATAAACCAGGGGATATTCTACTACTTTGAATGTGATTTGTGCCACATGGGACGAAGAGTTCAAAGTTGACTCATTTTTACCAGCTGCTGTAAACATGATCGACACTAACTCTATGTTCTATCCAGCACTGGAGATGAACATTTATCAGGGAACTTTGGGATGCTGGATCAGGTAGAAGCTCTGAGGTGGGTCCAGCAGCACATTCACGACTTTGGAGGAAACCCAGATTTAGTGACCATATTTGGGGAGTCTGCTGGTGGAATAAGTGTATCTCTCCTGGTAAGAATCAATTAGCAGAAGAAGTATTTTAAATATACCCTTTTTTTTTGTTGTTTGTTTTTTCCAGATTGATCAGTTATGTCATTGCAAAGTTATTTCTATCTGTTCTAACAGCTCCTCTCACCATTGTCTGATGGCCTGTTCCACCATGCCATTGCTGAGAGCGGCACAGCTGCAATGGATTATCTTGTGTCAGATAATCCTCTGCCAATGACGCAGGTTAATAAACACTGTGCTTCTTCTTTTTTTGTGTGTACATTATTGACAATGTCATAACATATTTGTTTTTCTAAATTGTTGACATTGATTCTTCACATCTCTCCTCAGATGGTTGGAAAAACATCTGGCTGTAGCATCGAAAGCACCAAGAAGTTTGCGGATTGCATGAGAAACCTTGATATTGACACCATTAAGGCTCTTGGGGAGGTGAGATACTGTTTGCAAAACTAATATAGATTGTTGAGAACAGATTACATGAATGTAAACCTAAAGTCTTCTTCTTTTACATAACGGTTTTTATTCACTGACCTGTCGCACATTTTATTCTCTCAAGAATCAAACATTTACATTTCATCCAAATGTTGATGGACGCTTCCTGACGAAACCTGTGGATGAGCTGCTCCATAAACATGAACTCCTCACTGTACCATTCATGACTGGTGTTAATGATGATGAAGGAGGATGGATGCTTGCTCATGTAGGTGTTAAATGTTTACAGAAATGTAAATGAATCAAGAGCTCAGTGATTTTCCAGTCTTTAATTTCGGATCACTTTGCTTGTGTGCAAATGTTAAATCTTTATTGCTGTCTTTCTTTAGTTCTTTGCTCCTCCAAACTGGACGGAAGGAATGGATCTGGAACAGGTCATGAATGTGATATCTACCTTCTACCCTGATGTAAGACAGACTCTGCCTGATGTTAAAATACGTCTGTTCCTCAACATGTTCAAGCTTCTTTGACAGATGTGTTGTTCATTTTTTCAAGCCCAAAGATGCAGTCAAGAGAGATTTGATGATGGATTATTATTTTAGAAGTGGTGAAGACCGTGTGAAGAACAGAGATGGAATGACTGAGATGATTGGAGATTTTATGTTTAACATTCCACTTATTGAAGTTGCTAATGCTCACAGAGGTAATTTTTATTTATTTATGCAAGATTGTGAAAATTTGTCCAGGAAGCAGTATTTAACATGACTGTCACATACTAAATATCACATCTATTTGTCTGCGACTAGACGCAGGCGCCACTGTCTACCTGTATGAGTACCAGCATCCTCCTTCATTCCTGAAGAAAAACAGGCCTAGCTTTGTTGGAACTGACCATCTAGATGAAATGTTTATAGTGTTCGGATTGTGCTTCACAACTACCCAGTTCGAGTTAATTGGTAAGTGCAACAGAGCACCAGATACTTCGGGTGTCTTTGGATTTTCTGGAGAGCAAAATGTTTTACCAGATTATCATCATTTTAGATCCATGCCCTGAAGAGGAGGAACGGTTTAGCAGAACCATGATGAGCTACTGGGGCAACTTTGCTCGCACGGGGTAGGAATTACTGCTCATTGTAAGTTAAAGTATATGTGGAGATAACACCAACTTGTTTATAACTGTGTGTATGTGTGTGTAGGTCTCCTAACGGGGATGGCCTTGTCCATTGGCCAAAGTATGGAGCAACAGAGGAGTATCTGGCAATTGGTTTAAAGGAGCAGGTAGTTGGTCGAGCCCTGAACAAGGACCGGTTTGTGTTTATGACTCAAACCCTACCAGAGATGATCCAACATGATGAAAATGTGGAGCACAGCGAGCTATAAAACAATCCCATCTCTTCACTCTATACTTTTTTGATCACTTGTGTAGATAGATAGAGGCGTTATTGTCATTGTGCAAAATACCACAAAACTTGTCAGCAATCAGCAGCAACCACAGTGAAGTCAGCCAAAACTGCCTCACACATACTGTGTCCAACCTGTGATTTTAACAAATCGAAGAACTCACATTTTTTATTTTTTGTGGCTAATGCAAACTATGATCCATTGCATAAAATTCAGATTTAAAAAAAAAATAACATAATGAACTTAAAAAGGCGTCTGGTGGCAGTCATGAGGAGCTACAACCTAGCGGGGGTACATTTTTCTCCAGAAGACATCATTTGAAGGCAGATAACTTAAGGGAGTATTTACCCACCTACTGCTGTGTTAATATAATTAGTAAATGATCTGGATTCTAATATTAAATGAAAATTTCTGACTAAAAAAGTTCATTTGTGTCATACAATAGCAGTGAAAAATGTGGTCATCCTTTAAGGTGATAATAACTGAAAACAGCTGTCCTGTATGAAAATGTGATCGACAGGAAAATACCTGGTGCAACAATAAACAGATGTAACAAAAACTTTGCTTTCAGTGTTTTTTTTTTAAATGTTTATTGTTGTTATTGTAATTATTGAGAAGCACACTTAAGCTGAAAAGCTTCCTGAAGTCTGATGTGAGCTGTTCGGTAGGTCAGTCTTAGCATATGGGTCAGAACCCAAGCCTCAGTCTCAGGTCCTGCCGAGCTCCTACTCCCTCTGTCTCTCCGTCTCTTTCTCTCTCCCTCTCAATATTTACTATACCTATCCGCCGCTGATCCCCAATCTGTCTCCTGTCTGCCTTCCCTGAGCCTGTCTGTCCCTTTAGTTTTCCTCAGATCCCTCCTCAATTTTTAGAGTTTTTCTTGGGTTTTTGTCGTTTTGCTCTTTTTTTGAATTAGGTTTGGTTAGTCCCTGTTCAGTTCTCTCCTCCTGTTTACTTCTCCCTTTTCAAATTAGTATGTATTTACTGTCTTTGTTAATAAAATCTTTTGAGCATTTACCACCTGTCTCCACTTGTGTCTACATTCGGGTCCCCAGATCTGAATGACAGTACAGTCTGGCCAGAAGTGAATCCAGCGGACACAGAGCCCAGTTTTGACTCAGTGCCAGCCTCCCTGTAGCCAGCCAGGGGATGCTGCTCTGCCACCATGATCAAGCCCTCAAAGATTTTTCAAGTTAGAATCAAACCCTGCTCAGTCAAATTAGCCTCCTAACCAGTCAGGTGGCCACCTTATCAAATCCGATCAATCAGATGTCCTCTGCTCAGGATCCCAATCCTCCCCAGTCATCTGTTTTCCCCCAGAGCCACCTGGCTACTACTTTGTTTTTGAAGACAATGAATCCTATGATAATTTGGATTCTTTGCGTTGTTCGTTGTTTGTATGATGAATGGAAGAAGGCTCACAAAAAAGGACTCAGAGAGGCAGCAGTGTCTTTGGTACGCAGGCAAGCCGCGTGAAAGCCATCAACTCATTTACTGAATTTGTTTTTTAATTTTCTTGACATGTCACTTGGACTGCAAGGTGGCTCGGTGGTTAGCACCGCCGCCTCACAGCTAGAAGATCCACGGTTCACGTCCCGATCTTTCTGCGTGGAGTCTCCATGTTCTCCCCGTGCAGCGTGGGTTCTCTCCAGGATCTCCGGCTTCCTCACCACAAGGTCCAAAAACATGTTGAGGTTAATTGGTGATTCTAAATTGTCCATAAGTGTGAATGTGAGTGTTCTTGGTTGTCAGTCTCTAAGTGTAGCCCTGTGATAGACTGGTGACCTGTCCAGGGTGTCCCCTGCCTTCGCCCTAAGTCAGCTGGGATAGGCTCCAGCCCCCTGTGACCCTAGTGAGGATTAAGCGGTGTATAGATGATAGATGGATGGACATGCCACTTTCCTAGCTTTTGTACCCCATGCCACCTACCCAGTCAATCAGCCACCAGCCTGCAGTTCCCCAGCCAACTTTAGAATTAGTCAGCTCCCAGTCTACCCACATCAGCATATCAGCTTTTCTGTTGGATAGAGCCCTTGGTCTAGACAATCACCACACTACTCTAACTACTCTTCCCACCTGAAGCTATCTTGACCTTACCCTGACCTTCCCCAGCACCCTGGAGGTCTTGCTGCTGAGCATCGTAGAGATCCCGGTCAACCAGTCATGCATCCTGGCCACTCCTGAGGGGGTCAACACCGCCTCACCTGGTCCTGTCTCTGATGCCGTCTCACCTGATCCTTTTTTAAAAGGAGATCACAAAAACATAAAGGCAGCATAATTACAGTTATAGGTCAAAGTAAAGTAGACCGACAGTACTTGTAGTTGCTTTCTTTAAAGTTTATTGCCAGTTATCTACAAGTGCAGTTATTTTAGTAGCACTATATCTCTCACAATCCTTTCACACACACAGAATCATTGCCAAACGCTTTGAAGTATTGACCAATGACATGTTATTTGCTTTTGACCTGAAAAACAAGTGAACCACGTGGTAGATATAGGTCACAAGGTCTGCTTGTTGCTTCATATTTCGGATTTAATTGTATCTTACATGCAGCTTTATCTCGATCACAGTTACGAGGGGAAGGCTTTATAAAGGGTGACGTTTTTCTCTGCACGCTTCGTCTTTGCAGGATCACACCAAGAAAACCATGAGGCTCCGTGCAAAACAAACTTTCTGCTTTCTACTTTCTGTTTTATTTGTGGGAGTTGCGGCAGAGCTGCAAGGTAAGTGAACTTTTTTCTTTGCATGATGACATTGGAGACAACACTCACATTACTCATCAACTGTAGATATGACAGCATAGTAATGAATAAGAGCTATATCTTTTAAAAATCTGCATCAAATAGGACTGAATGCATTGTTAACCTTCTGTCCTACCTTAACTGTTGTCAGGTTTTGGCTTGAATCAAAGTTGCCTCTTACCTACATGCACACTGTGTCCAAAGGTGAAAGATAACAAAGACTTGAGTACAATGGGAATTTTAATTCAAGCTGACACAGAATAGGGAGGAATCTGGACCAGTGTCACCTGAGTCCAAAAAACTGAAAGAAAAGAGATAAATAAACAAAGATGTCTTTCAAACAGAAGCAAATTATCATAACAAAAAACCCAATCGCACGGGACTCCCTGAGTTACGCATCTCAACCAACTGCTCCAACCTCATTGTTCCATATGAGGTAAGCTGGCCGTCTGCAGTTCATGTCTAAGGTGTATTAGGACAGGTACCGATCGTTGGGGTAAGGAGGCAAGGGGTGTCAGAAGGGAATCCATTGCAGTAGGACCATCAGAAGCAGGAGATAAAGCTGCAGAGGGAGTCGGTGGACTGCTTAAACCAGATTACTCGTCAATGGAGGACTGCTCACAGACCCATGAGGCTGTGCTGCTGTCATTACAAGGAAGCTGGCAAGGGACGACTTAACCGTTGCAGTTTTAGCCTCCAACTCAGATAACTCAGTTTTGTGCCAATCAGATACAGGAGAAATAATCAGTTATGGTAGAAGCAGATAAGGATAAAACACCCACATTACTATTATTGGAGAATTACTGTCTTTCTCTGCGTGTTCGTTTCTAAAGATGAGATCGGATTCAGTTCGGTCTCAATCAATCAATTTAATTACACATTGAATATTGCATTACAGAGCTCTGGGTCAAACTCTCCCTGGCATCAGACAAAGCAAGACTACTCCTGTTGCCTCTGACCCTTCTTTTTTACTACTAAGTCACGTGATGCATGTTCAGGTCGTAAAACAACTGATTGGGGCCCATCTTCATCACACTGAATAGTTGCATCCTTATATGGACTTTTTTTCCTCCGTCTATTGCTTGTCCTGTGAAACCATAAAAGAAAAAGACCCAAGCAACTTCTTCAAAAGAAGACATTTCATGACTATGTGCATATATGTAACTTCTTTTATATTTTAAACCTTAAGGACTATACTTCACACATGATATAATATATTTATACACAACACTATCAAACACTTCATCTAGAGGCAGGAAGTTGACTTGGAGCCCTGCCGACAACAACTGTAATTGGTTAAAGGTCAAAAGTTGAAGTTGAGGTCACAATTTTGATATTTTCATATTCGCAAGAGCTATGATTGTCACTTAGCACCTAGTATTTGTCATTTGGAAATTAAATTACTGAATTCTGAAGTGTCACATTATGATTCTGACTGATGCTAATGTCCTGACAGCACCTGAAGTCCACACAAAGCTCGGGAGTCTGAGAGGTCAGTATGTGAGCGTAAAGGGCAAAGAGACCGGAGTCCACACCTTCCTGGGTGTCCCATTTGCCAAGCCACCCATAGGTCCTTCTCTGAGACTGGCTCCACCTCGGCCTGTAGAGGGATGGAAAGGAGTGAGAGACGCCACCAAGCAGCCAAACATGTAAGACACATGTGCTGCAGTGTTTGAACACCACACTCGAAGGAATTACCTCCAATATTTATTGATAAAAATGTCTCTTTTTCAGGTGCACTCAACAGCCAGTGGAACTTTTTGTGGATATGTTTGAAAGCTTTGGTATAAAACTTTCAGAAATCCCAGACATTTCAGAAGACTGTCTTTACCTGAACATCTACACTCCAGCAAACAGAGCTAAAGATGCCAAGCTCCCAGTAAGAACTCTTTGCTGCAGATTTTGAGTGATGCTTTTCAGTTGCTGAGATTCAGCTTTGGGGAAGCTCTGATAGTCTTCCTGGAGGAGTTGGTTTTAAGAATTCATAATGTCAATAGGAATAATTATGGATCGATTTAGTCCCAGATTGCAACGGGCTTACCTCGAAACTCAATCTGGTGTTCTGTTTATGTCACCAACAGTTTTAAAATTCAAGTCTTTGTTTAAAGTCATTTAACTGAAACTGTGATGAGTTCAGTAGGAATAAAGTAAGAATGTTACTCTGAAGAAAAGATTAACCCTTTCATGACTTTACCAGGTCATGGTCTCTATCCACGGCGGGGGCTTCAGTATGGGGTCAGCTTCAATGGGTGACAGTTCTGCTCTGACTGCATACCAGGATGTGGTCGTGGTTGCGATCCAGTATCGTTTGGGACTTCTGGGCTTTCTCAGGTAAATGGACTCAAGTTGCCAACTATGAACAGTTGATACAATCATGAACACAAGTTTACATACACTTGTAACAGCTTCCATGATTCCATCAATGGTTAAGAGTTATAGGAGTCATTGGAAACTGAATGATATAGGTGGTCTTTAGATGTGTACGCAAACTTTTTTTTTAAATTTTTTTTACATCCTGTGGTTATGTTCAAGGGCTTTGAATGTGATTTGTGTCACATGGGACCACTAATTCAAAGGTGACTCATTTTTACCAACTGCTGTAAACATGATCTGGTCGACTCTAACTCTATGTTCTATCCAGCACTGGAGATGAGCATTTATCAGGGAACTTTGGGATGCTGGATCAGATAGAAGCTCTGAGGTGGGTCCAGCAGCACATTCACAACTTTGGAGGAAACCCAGATCTAGTGACCATATTTGGGGTGTCAGCTGGTGGAGTGAGTGTATCTCTCCTGGTAAGAATCAATTAGCAGGTTAATTATTTCAAATACACGCCATTTTTTCTCTCTCTCGCTTTTTTTTCCCTTGCAGATTGTGCAGTTATGTCATTGCAAAGTTATTTCTATCTGTTCTAACAGCTCCTCTCACCATTGTCTGATGGCCTGTTCCACCGAGCCATTGCTGAGAGTGGCACAGCTGCAATGGATTTACTTGTGTCAAATAATCCTGGACCAGTGATGGAGGTTAATAAGCACTGTGCTTATTTTTATTTTATACAATACTGAGAATGACACAACATATTTGTTTTTCTAAATTGTTGACATTGATTCTTCACATCTCTCCTCAGATGGTTGGAAAAACATCTGGCTGTAGCATCGAAAGCACCAAGAAGTTTGCGGATTGCATGAGAAACCTTGATATTGACACCATTAAGGCTCTTGGGGAGGTGAGATACTGTGTGCAAAACTAATATAGATTGTTGAGAACAGATTACATGAATGTAAACCTAAAGTCTTCTTCTTTTACATAACGGTTTTTAATCGCTGACCTGTTGCACATTTTATTCTCTCAAGAATCAAATATTTACATTTCATCCAAATGTTGATGGACGCTTCCTGACGAAACCTGTGGATGAGCTGCTCCATAAACATGAACTCCTCACTGTACCATTCATGACTGGTGTTAATGATGATGAAGGAGGATGGATACTTGCTCATGTAGGTGTTAAATGTTTACAGAAATGTAAATGAATCAAGAGCTCAGTGATTTTCTAGTCTTTAATTTGGGATCACTTTGCTTGTGTGCAAATGTTAAATCTTTCTTGCTGTCTTTCTTTAGTTCTTTGCTCCTCCAAACTGGACAGAAGGAATAGATCGGGAGCAGCTCACGAACATGATGTCCCTCTTTTACCCTGATGTAAGACAGACTCTGCCTGATGTTAGAATACGTCTGTTCCTCAACATGTTCAAGCTTCATTAACAGATGTGTTGTTCATTTCTTCAAGCCCAAAGATGCAGTGAAGATAGATATGATAACAGATGAATACATTAGAACTGGTGAAGACCGTGTGAAAAACAGAGATGGATTGACTGAGATGATTGGAGATTTTATCTTTAACATTCCTGCTATTAAAGTTGCTAATGGTCACAAAGGTATTTTTTATTTTTTTTTAAAATTGTCATGCAAGATTATGAAAATCTGTCCAGGAAGCAGTATTTAACATTAACATACATGTCACATACTAAATATCACATCTATTTGTCTACTACTAGACGCAGGCGCCACTGTCTACCTGTATGAGTACCAGCATCCTCCTTCATTCCTGAAGAAAAGCAGGCCTAGCTTTGTTAGGAGTGACCATGGAGATGAAGTGTTTATAGTGTTTGGAATCTGCTTCACAACTACCCAATTCCAATTAACTGGTAAGTGCAACAGAACACCAGATGCCTCAGGTGTCTTTGGATTTTCTGGAAAGCAAAATGTTTTACCAGATTATCGTCATTTTAGATCCATGCCCTGAAGAGGAGGAAGAATTGAGCAGAACCGTGATGAGCTACTGGGGCAACTTTGCTCGCACAGGGTAGGAATTACTGCTCATTGTAAGTGATAGTATACATGGAGATAACACCAACTTGTTTATAACTGTGTATGTGTGTGTAGGTCTCCTAACGGGGATGGCCTTGCCCATTGGCCAAAGTATGGAGCAGAAGAGGAGTATCTGGCAATTGGTTTAAAGGATCAGGTAGTTGGTCGAGCCCTGAAGAAGGACCGGTTTGTGTTTATGACTCAGACCCTCCCAGAGAAGATCCGACAACATAATGAGAATATGGAGAACGGTGAGCTATGAAACCACCACATCTCTTCACTCTATACCATGATAGTTTTTAATTACTTGTTTTTAACGACATTTAAGTCAAACAATATTACCTTCAAATTGTTCTTACCGGCTTCCTATTCAGTCCTATTTGCTAAAAGCTCCACCAAAAATTTTTTCCCCTTTAATCTTTTCACAAGTTTCCCCCCCCCCCAAAAAAATCTTCAAATTATCCAACATCTCACCAAAAATCTAAGATTAGAGAAAAATCCACAACTTGAAAACAACTTTTGTTTCATAATTTAGTTTTAGTTTTTCAGAATAATCATCTCATGACATCTCACATTTACGTGGTGTCCCTGAACATTATTAATAATAATCTGATCATGTGATTTATAGGTATATTCAGAGTAACCAAACCAGTTCTTTACCTTAATTGACTAAATACATTTTGCTAATATTTATGTACTTAAGTTGGATTTTTCATGCAGGACTTTTACTTGAAATGGAGTGTTTTTGCATTGTCATATTACTACTTTAATTAAAAAAAGGATCTGAAGACTTCTTTCACCACTGGTTCTGACTGTAATCAAACAGTGGATATTTGGAAAAATGACATTTGTCACTTAGGAGCTACAGGTAGTTTTTCACTGCAACATGAAAGTACTGAACTGTGAAGTGTCACAGTATGATTCTGACTGATTCTAATATCTTGACAGCACCTGAAGTTCACACAAAGCTCGGGAGCCTGAGAGGTGAGTATGTGAGTGTAAAGGGCAAAGAGACCGGAGTCCACGCCTTCCTGGGTGTCCCATTTGCCAAGCC
>NW_007577791.1:1123145-1123977 GCF_000690725.1 Stegastes partitus
TATAGATAATGGATGGATGGATGGATGTAACTGAGAAGCGCATTTGAAGTTTAAAAGCTCCCTGAAGTCTGATGTGAGCAGTTCAGTAGCTTAAACGTAGCATTTGGCATTTAAATGTTCACAAAGCAACATTTTTAAAGGCAAGTCACTCAGATAGCTGAGTTTACAGATGGCAGAATGTCCATCCATCTATCCATTATCTATATACTGCTTAGTCTTCACTGGGGGCGTGGGGAGGCTGGATAGGGGCGAAGGCAGGGGACACCCTGGACAGGTCACCAGTCTATCACAGGGCTACATATAGAGACAACCAAGCACACTCACATTCACACGTATGGACTATTTAGAATCACCAATTAACCTCAGGATGTTTTTGGACTGTGGGAGGAAGCCGGAGAACCCGGTGAGAACCCACATTGCACGGGGAGAACATGCAAACTCCACGCAGAAAGATCCCCGGCCCAGGTCAGAATATGAACCAGGCACCTTGCAGCTGCAAGGCGACAGAGCTAACAATTGAGCCACCTTGCAGCCCTCGGAGAGGAGCCAAGGAGAATGTACAAAACAAAAAGACTAAATATAAAATTTGATTCAATTTAGAGGTAGAAAATAAATGAATGATACTATTGCAGACAAACCACACATAGATGCTCACGGTGGCTCGAAGGCAGTACAGTGAAGTCGATGGTGCTGACTCACAGAACATCTGATATGGAACAAACAGTTGAACACAGGATCCAGAAAGATATTCCAACAAGGTATTTGTCATTGATTATAATGATGGTCAGGTGGGTGAATGAATGTATAGATGGATGATTCTTTTTTTTTTTTT
>NW_007577791.1:1124650-1127249 GCF_000690725.1 Stegastes partitus
TTTGAGGACGACTGTATTTTCTGGATCACATTAAATAGCAATCTAATGTAATACAAGTAAACTATATTCAAAATATCCCCCCCCAAGACATTTACTATTGTGAAATATTAATAAAGTAAAATGACAGATTGGAGTTCCTAAGTGCAGTGTTTGACTCACTGTCTTTGCTCTCGGTGCAATGGTTCAGATATGGGTTTTGCAGGTCAAAGGGAAAGACTTATAACCTCCTGGGTGTGTCTAAGCAGAAGTGTTTTCAGGCCAGGCTGGGTGCATAAACTACCAGACCTGTCATGAGGCCAGCAGATACACAGATGTCGTCACAGGATGTCAAGTGTTGACCAACGCTGGAGTATTTTTTGTAATTTTTTTTTGCTCCTGATCTGAGGAACAAGTGAACCACGTGGTAGATAGGGGGCAGAAACAAACCACCTTGTATTTGATCAGCTGTTGCAGTGGTGCAAAAAGCTGCGGAGTCACGTCACAACTCCCATGCCATCGCCTTTTATGTGCAGCTCTGTCACGGTCAAAGTAACCAGGAAGCACTTAATAAGAGGCGATCCAGTGTTTGCGGCGTCCACACTGCGGCCAACCATGGAGCTCCGCGCACCGCAAACTTCCTGCTTTCTGATCTCCGTGTTAATCCTCGCTGTTACTGCGGACCTGCAGGGTAAGTAAACTTAATTCCTAACTCTCTCTCTCAGCACACATCAGATGCACTATTTATCCAGCTCCATATTTATTTATTTATTTTAAAACAGCGCACCTCAAATAGAAATGAATGACTTGTTACCCGGATGTTACCTGCCCTCAGTTTTTCAGTTGACTCAAGATCACCTCTTACCTCCAAGCTCACTGTGTGTAAAAGGTGAAAGATTACAGAGACTCATATCTGTACTGTACATGGTTTAACTCTCATATGCATCAGGTTAATTGTAGATGAATTATTTGTACCA
Source organism: Stegastes partitus (assembly GCF_000690725.1). Classification (NCBI taxonomy): domain Eukaryota; kingdom Metazoa; phylum Chordata; class Actinopteri; family Pomacentridae; genus Stegastes; species Stegastes partitus. The sequence continues at coordinate 1,125,604 of NW_007577791.1, forward strand.
TTTATTTCAACATAATATGTCACAACACTAATTTGTGTTGCATTCATTCAGTCTATTGCTGCAGTGATTTGTGTCTCTCTGTAGAGCACAAACTCAATCTGAATGAGTGAATAGGTGTGTTTTTCACTCCAAACTTGATTCACCGATGACTTTTTTTATGAATCATGCATTCAGTTTAGACTTTCAGAATTCATAATTCTAGACTTTATACTGCAACAGAGCCCAAGGGGACATCTATTTTTTATTACTTGTTTTGTCCAATCAGCAGTCACAACAGCTAAAGATTAGATTTTTAAGTAAAAGAGCAGAGAAACTCGCTAAGTCCTCGAGCTTGAGAAGACTGAAATAGAACAAGTCTGGCAGTTATCTTTAATAATTACTTACGTGATTCATCTTTTGATATAATGGTTAATTAATTTTCCGTTGATCACCAATAACGGAGTGCTGATTTTACAACTCGTTGCTCACATATATTCAGTTGTGGCAATCATTCAGTCGTTTTCTTTCACATGACTGGATGTCAGCGGTGGTGAAAGGTAACTGAATACCGTATGTAACTGTAAAGGTACTTTACTCGAGTATTTCTATTTTATGCAGCTTTGTACTTTTATTTCACTACATTTCAGAGGGTGATTTATATCAAACTCATCCTGGTAGTCTTGGCTCAGCGATAAAGTCTCTAATAATAATATGTTGGGTCCTTGAGCAAGGCCCAGCATATTATTATTAACGAGCTGGGATATGCAAAGACTGACTTTTGTTGTACTTGGAGCAATGACGATAAAGTCCAATCCTAATCTCTTTTGATACACTTTGTGAAAGATAAAACCAGTGGTTTACTCACCTTTGTGACTTCAGATATCTTATTTCGATCTAAATTGTAGTGTGTTTTCAGGGTCACATTTCAGATGTCTCCAAGTTGTTAAAAGCTTCACCAAATAATGATTTTTCCCTTTGAGCTTCTCACATGGTTTCATATTAAAGAGTCTTCAAATGATCCAATATCTCACTGAGAATCAAAGATTAGAGAAAAATCCAAAGTCTGAAAACAGATCTTTCAAAATTTTCTCACACTAATCATCTAATGGCCCCTCGGATACATTTGGTGTCCCTGTTTATGGTAATGTCACTTCTAAGTATATATCAGTCAGAAGTGCCAAAGTAGCACTTTCGCTTAATTGATTTAACAACACTTTGAAGTAAGATTTCTCATGCAGGACTTGCACTTGAGTATTTTATCATTGCTTTACTGTTACTCAAGTAAACGATCTGAAAACTTCTTTCAACACCAGATATGACTCAAGTGGAAAGTTTCATCCTAACACTGGTGCACTTGTCAGCTGCACACACCTGTGACTGTATAAACACAAGACACAACTTAAAACCAGATGTTGCATACTTGGACAAATTCTGTTTTAGGTGTTTTCCACTGAAAAATTCATAAACTGTTATTGTGTTTTTTTTTGCTGTAAATTGTGATGGGATACTTTATGACATTCTGACAGCACCTGAAGTTCACACAAAGCTCGGGAGCCTGAGAGGTGAGTATGTGAGTGTAAAGGGCAAAGAGACCGGAGTCCACGCCTTCCTGGGTGTCCCATTTGCCAAGCCACCCGTAGGTCCTTCCCTGAGACTGGCTCCACCTC
>NW_007577791.1:1129733-1130632 GCF_000690725.1 Stegastes partitus
TATATATATATATACTGTGTCTGTAGTGAATGTTTTCTGGCCTTTGAACACTGGACCAGACCGGGTTAATAAAGGTGGTGACAGCATGACACTACTTCAATCATCATGCCAGAAAAAAAAAAGATTAATATACTAGCTACATCATTTTCAACTGTACCTCATATCGTAATAAATAAGTTGTAATCTTGATGTCCTACTTCAGATGTCTTCATGTTTGGACGTGAGTCGAGGTGACCTGCCTACCTCTCACCTACATGCTCACTGTGTCTAAAGGTGACAAATGATTAAGACCCAAGCAGGGCGTGTTTTACTGCAGGCTTTGAAGCAGGGTCTATGTCTCTATCCTGCACAGGACCAGTTAGACCAGACTGAGTGAATGGGTGTGTTTTCCACTACAAACTTGGTTTATCAAAGCTTTTATATTGTATTTGCTTAAGTACTTAAGAATCTATTTTTATAGTGCAGAGGAACACGCTAAGTTCTTGCACTTGACAAGCTTGAACAAGTACGTTTGTCAGTGGTCCTTGATAAATGATTTACATAAATAATTTTTTAATAAAATTGGTGATGCATTTCATCAGGTAAGTGATTGATGAGCTGTTAAATTTCTGCACCTGTGTCTGTATAAATATAAGACATAACAAACAACCATATGTTGCATATTCAGAGAAATTCTGATTTTAGTGTTGTTTTTAATTTACCAGAAAATTGTTAAATTGTGAAGTGTCACTTTATGATTCTTACTGAGTTCTAATATCCTGACAGCACCTGAAGTCCACACAAAGCTTGGGAGTCTGAGAGGTCAGTATGTGAGTGTAAAGGGCAAAGAGACCGGAGTCCACGCCTTCCTGGGTGTCCCATTTGCCAAGCCACCCATAGGTCCTTCCCTGAGACTGGCT
>NW_007577791.1:1130642-1134756 GCF_000690725.1 Stegastes partitus
GCCTGTAGAGGGATGGAAAGGAGTGAGAGACGCCACCAAGCAGCCAAACATGTAAGACACATGTGCTGCAGTGTTTGAACACCACACTTGGAGGAATTACGTCCAATATTGATTTATAAAAATGTCATTTTTTTTCCAGGTGCATTCAAAATATAAAGATGAGTTTGGATCTGCTTGAAATGATTGGTGCCGAGCTTGCAGATGTTCCAGACATTTCAGAAGACTGTCTTTACCTGAACATTTACACTCCAGCAACCAGAGCTAAAGATACCAAGCTCCCAGTAAGAACTCTTTGGTGCAGGTCCTAAGTGATACCAATATTTAAACCCAGATTACAATGAGCTTCCCTCTAAACTAAAACTGATATTCTATTTTTTGTTAGAATGAAATCAAGCTGTCCTTTTCCCCCCTTTCATTACTTTATTAGGTGATGGTCTGGATCCATGGTGGGGGCTTCACTATAGGTGGAGCTTCAGTCTATGATGGTTCTGCTCTGGCTGCTTACCAGGATGTGGTCGTGGTTATGATCCAGTATCGTTTGGGACATCTGGGTTTTCTCAGGTAAATAGACTCAAATTGGTACATATGCACAGCTAGTATATACCATGGCTATCCTTTGCTGCTGTCAATGTGATTTGTGCCACATGGTAGCACCAATTCAGAGTTAACTCTGTTGCGCTGTCTGCTGTAAACATGATCTGGTCGACTCTAACTCTATGTTCTATCCAGCACTGGAGATGAACATGTACCAGGGAACTTTGGGCTGCTGGATCAGGTAGAAGCTCTGAGGTGGGTCCAGCAGCACATTCACAACTTTGGAGGAAACCCAGATTTAGTGACCATATTTGGGGAGTCAGCTGGTGGAGTGAGTGTATCTCTCCTGGTAAGAATCAATTTGCAGATATCGTATTTTTGTATTTTTTAAATTCATTTTTACAGATTGTGCAGTTATGTATTTGCAAGTAAATTCTATTTGTTCTAACAGCTCCTCTCACCATTGTCTGATGGCCTGTTCCACCATGCCATTGCTGAGAGCGGCACAGCTGCAATGGATTAACTTGTGTCAGATAATCCTCTGCCAATGACGCAGGTTAATAAACACTGTGCTTCTTCTTTTTTTGTGTGTACATTATTGACAATGTCATAACATATTTGTTTTTCTAAATTGTTGACATTGATTCTTCACATCTCCCCTCAGATGGTTGCAAATGCATCTGGCTGTAGCATTGAAAGCACAGAGAAGATTGGGGATTGCATGAGAAACCTTGATATTGACACGATAGTGGCTATTGGGGAGGTGAGATACTGTGTGCAAAACTGATATAGATTGTTGACAACAGATTAACTGAATGTGAACCTGAAGGCTTCTGCACCATTTCTGTGGATTATTTCCCTTTTCATGAACTATTTCGATTCTGTGTTAATTTTTAAACACTTTTTTCTCTCAAGAATGAACAATTGAGAATTTTCATATGCGCTGATGGACACTTCCTGACGAAAACTGCAGATGAGCTGCTCCATAAACGTGAACTTCTCACTCTACCATTCATGACTGGTGTTAATGATGATGAAGGAGGATGGATGCTTACTAATGTAAGTACAAGATTTTGAGTGAATGAAGAGCTTACTGATCTCCAGTTCATCAAAATTTTGGTTTTGCTTTGCTTGTGTGCAAATGTTAAATCTGTCTTGCTGTCTTTCTTTAGTTCTTTGCTCCTCCAAACTGGACAGAAGGAATTGATCGGGAGCAGGTCACGAACGTGCTGTCCGTCTTCTATTCTGATGTAAGACAGACGCTGCCTGATGTTAGAATATGTCTGTTCCTCAACATGTTCAAGCTTCTTTGACAGATGTGTTGTTCATTTTTTCAAGCCCAAAGGTGCAGTCAAGAAAGATCTGATAATAGATGAATACATTGGAAGTGGTGAAGACCGTGTGAAAAACAGAGATGGATTGACTGAGATGATTGGAGATTTTATCTTTAACATTCCAGCCATTATAGCTGCAAATGCTCACAGAGGTATTGTTTTATACAAGATTCTGCAAATCTAAGAAGCAGTATTTAATATTTACAGTCACACATGTTAAATGTCACACCTATTTGTCTACCAGACGCAGGCGCCACTGTATACCTGTATGAGTACCAGCATCCTCCCAGTATGCTGCAGAAAAAAAGGCCTAGCTTTGTTGGAAGTGACCATGGAGATGAAATCTTTGGCGTGTTAGGATTCTGCTTCACAACTACCCATGTCAAATTAACCGGTAAGTCCAACAGAGCACCAGATACTTCGGCTGTGTTTGTGATTTCTGGAGTACAAAATGTTTTACCAGATTATCATCACTTCAGATTCATGCACTGAAGAGGAGAGGCAGCTGAGCAAAACCGTGATGAGCTACTGGGGCAACTTTGCTCGCACAGGGTAGGAATTACTGCTCTTTATAAGTGATAGTACACATGGAGATAACACCAACTAGTTTATAAATGTGTATATGTGTGTGCAGGTCTCCTAACGGGGATGGCCTTGCCCATTGGCCAAAGTATGGAACAGAAGAGGAGTATCTGGCAATTGGTTTAAAGGAGCAGGTAGTTGGTCGAGCCCTGAAGAAGGACCGGTTTGTTTTTTTGACTCAGACCCTCCAAGAGGAGATGCGACGACATAATGAGAAAGTAGAGCACAGCGAGCTCTAAAACAATCACATCTCTTCTCCTCTATCATTTTTTAAAAATAATTATCCACTGTTAAGTCAGCCGAATGCCTTACATGTACAGTTTGAATCCTGTGTGATTTTGAGATTTCAACAAATGGAAGCACTTTGTTTGTACTTTTTCCAGATTATGCAAAGTACCATGTATTGTAAGAAATTTAGAATGATTTTCCAGTTACACAACTTAACCAAAAAAGGTGTGTGGAGGCGGGAAAGGGGTGTTAAAACCTCGTCGGGGTAAATACATTTTCCAGGAGCATTAACATCATTTCGAAGAGTGATGGCTTCAGTAGGGTGGCCGGGAAGTGCAAAACAAATTTACAAGTGGCGAAACACTTTGACAAACTCCCAAAATACTTCTACAAGTAAAATCAACCGGAAAGGGAATGTGCCAACTCTGGGACTGAACCGAAAGTTGTAGCGGGGAGTGACCAATAAGAGTTGTTGTCATTTATGGAGCTCATGGTGACCCAAGATGGACAGCGACCGAATGATGCTTTGCCTGTTTTGTTGCACACATGAGCCGATTAACGCGGTTTTCTGGTCCATGCCCCTTAAAAATTCTAAAGACCGACCACACAACAAACAAAACCGCGGCCACCGTACTTCAGGGAATTTTTACTTGCTGTTTTTTGTTTCCATGTTTAGTTTCGGTGTAATGATCTGGATTTTAATATTAAATGAAAATGTCAGACTAAAGAAGGTAATTTGTGCAATACAATAGCAGTAAAAAAAACAAAAAACAAAAACGAGCTCATCCTTTTTAGGTGATAGTTCAAAACTGCTGTCCTGTGTTAAAATTGTGATACACATTCAAACTGTTGCAAAAAATAAAGAGATGTGACAAAGAAGTTCTTTTTTTTCAGTGTTATTGTTGCTGAGAAGAGCGTTTAAGCTCCCTGAAGTCTGATGTGAACTGTTTCATAGGCTCAAAGGAGGGACAGTGAAGTTGATGGTGCTTTTATACATTAATCACAAACAGGTCAAGACAAAATAAAGACAGTTACAGGTCAAATCTATAATGGCAGCATTTAATGAAACACTTAAGCTGACAGTACTTGAGCCTACCTCATTATTCCATAAATGCACTGTCTTGGCATTTCCATTTCCTTCAAGGTATTTAAATACAGGAATCTACCGCCATACAAGTAAAAGTTACTCATGATTGTGAAATATTGATTGAGTAAAATAAGTTTTAATTGCACTTTTCTCTCATGTTCTCAATGCAGTGGTTTAAGGAGGAAATGGTTGTGGGTGACAGGCTATGTGGTGCAGAATTGAGGTGTGGTGAGGGGCTCATACTACCTGAACACTGCCCATCACTCCACCACCTTCCCTAATAAATCCTGTTTCCTTGAACCCTTCTCCCCGTCTCCCTTTTCGTTTGGGTCCACCCGCACAGTCACTG
>NW_007577791.1:1138491-1149164 GCF_000690725.1 Stegastes partitus
AACACCACACTTGGAGGAATGATGTCCAATATTTGTTGATAAAACTGTCTCCTTTGCAGTTTCCTATTTATAGCTGTAACCTTCCTGCCTCATGTGTCCACATCTGGATCCATTCCTGATCCCCCTCGTGACGTAAACCAGCGTGATATACATGTTCCAGGCACTGCATTTATTCAGATCATTTTTAAAGGCAGATTGCTCCATGGAATGTTTACCTAATATTTTTTAGTACACAATCTCAACCAGAAATCACAGCAAAGCATGCATTGAACAGCTGACAATCTACCACAATGTCCTGTATGTAAGCAGGGTTTTCATGTGTGAGCATGGGGTTCTTAAGAAAATCCTTTTCTATTGACATCAGAAATTAATTTGTTTTTCCATACCGTATAGTACAATAGCAGTGATTTTAAAAAAAAAAGGGAAAACATCTGTCTTGTATTACATTGTGATACACATACAAACCATTAAAAACAATGAACAGTTGTGACAAAGAGGTTCTTACCATGGTTTCCCCGACTGCTATAGCAGAATGTTGTATTCCTGTCAGCTGTAAGTGGGGTTGTACAGGGGAAGGCTTGTGCAAGTTCTCGGCCTCATGGGGCGGAATTCCCATTTTGGGGTATAACGCTATACTATAACACCTTATATCGCTTCTAATCTCAAATGAAGCAATCAGAGGAAAAAGGGAGAATAAAGCTTTGAGCTGGCAAAGAACACGTCCATCGTCAGCAGAAGCAGCCAAATGTGGCTTTGAGCTGTTGCCTCATGCACCTTACTCACCCGACTTTGCACGATCTGACTTCTGTTTCCTCCCCACTTGCATTATCGCCATTTTCAGAGTGATGATGAGGTCACGCATGCTGTTGAGGAGAATCTGAAGGCCATGATGTGAACTCTGAACATCAAGCATGTTGAAGGTAAAGGAGACTCTCTTGAAAAATAGTGCAAGATCAATCGTTCTCCTGTGACGTTTTACGGTGAGGTCTGCATCACTGTGCCTTAATGTGCTTAGATGTATGTTTCTTCTGTAACATCAAGTTTAATAATCAAATAACCCCGGACTGTTTGAAGAACACCTCCACTTCCCTGGACTGTTTTAAGAACACTAAGTGCAATATTATCTGTGCAATATTTCAAACACTGCTGCTAATTACTTCAGGTGCAATATTTCATATATATATATTCTGACACTGGTATTTTTATTCTATTTATATTTTTGCTCCTTGTACGTTTTGCCAATACACTGTTATTTTTATACTGATTATATTTAGCTCTTTTCCCCCTTGCACTACTTTTACATATATACATGTATAGATATATTTATAGTTTACAATATTTATTAACAAGTTACTGCCTCACAAGTTCCAGTTCTGTGTACTAAGCAACGACATTTCGTTGCCAGATTCACTGTTTTTGTGCAATGACAATAAAGAAAGTCTAAGCCTCTCAGCTGCAGCCCTGTTAGGAAGAAATACACGAGTAACAACACTTGTTGACCTTCAAAGTTTCTGTTAAGATTATGTGGCTCTACAAATACATACAGAATAATGCAATGGCTTCGAAATGAAGCTATAAATACTGCGCACACAGCTCTGTGGGATCTTCCAGGAATGTTGAGGGCCTTTTCCTAGAACACAGATCGGTCAGTAGGCGGTGCTTGTATGTGTACTGTTCTGTCCTCCTTTTCCCTCACAGACTGCTGCTGGTTGGGCCTCCTTTCTCTTGCACTCCCCTCCTCTCTGCACGTGTCGGTATGTACATGGTGTTGTTTTCTCTGCTTGTCATTCTCGCTGTTAGCTGAAGTGTCTGGTATGTCCGACAGGGACTGTGGGTCAGCATCATTGTGTGAGGATAGGGGGATGACACTCTTTATGTTGCTCTAATCAAATGAAATCAAATGTATATACACCAGTGTAAAGCAAGCAAAGTTGATCAAAGTGCAACAGGATTAACCAGAGTGAAATATCCCCCAGAGGTGGGTAGGATGGCGTAATATGTGACTGCACAAAATAAGCCTCTGTGGTTTGAGACTAAAAAAAACTACATACACAAACGTTTCTTTACTGTCAACATGAGAGTCACATTCAGGATGATCCATTAGTTTGAACCAACAACAACAAACTTTTTGTGTAATATGTGAAAATATAAGAGTAGGACTTTTGAGGAAAGATTCTCCCCATGGACATCAGTGATTTTCAATACTGTAGCCTTGATAATATTGCATTTCTGATAAATTATGACACAACAGTAAACAGCATTAAAAAAAAAAAGCTAACCATTAAGCTAATAATGTTTTGCTGTATTAGCTTCCTGTAGTGCGAGCAATCTAGCTTCAATGTTTTGTTAGTCTTGATAGTGACCTTACCAATCTTTAACTAGTATAGAAATCCGTTTACTAATCGGAGGAAATCAAAAGACTTGGTTCTGAGATAAGATGGGGAAATAGTCTGACTGTGCAGAATAAGTGTCTATGGTTCAATCATAAAAATATACATATACGAACCTTTTGCCGCTGTCACAATGACTATTATATGGTTTGAAGCAAAAAGAACCATTTTCTGTAATATGTAAAAATGTTAGACTTCTGAAAGTAGACACGTCAACGTAACCACGAGTGATTTTCAATACCGTAGCTTTGCTAATGTTAGATTTCGGATCCATGTACACTGTCAATTAATGTAGTAGCACAAAGGCCAACCAGTCCTGAAAAATGTTTTATCAGTCTAAAAGGATCACTCGCTGATTATTTGCTACACTCGGGTAAACATCCCTATTGTTCCCTATGATTAGATGGTATTTTTATATCATGAATTTAAATATCAGTAAAAGCCCTCAATTGTAAATGAACAATTGCCATTTAAGCATGCTTCTTGTGTGCATACCATAGGCCAGGGGTGCCGAATCCTGGTCCTTGAGGGCTGCAATCCTGCATGTTTTAGATGTTTCCCTCTGTTAAGTTATGAATTAGATTATGCTGTGTGCATATGTATTTATTTGTTTATTTAATTTTTCACCTATAGTTCCATTTTTTTTACTAGCAGCAAGAGGGCAGTGCTGCCATTTTTGGGTGAGTAGGTGTCAGCTCAGGGCTGAAGAAGAGAAGAAGGCTTCATTAGTGGGTCCTGGGCAGGTGTGTTTCCTTTGTTCTTCATTGTGCTGATGACTGCAGAGATGCCACTGGTAGGTTGAGACAGTTTCAACTATATTCAAAGTGTTTAATTGTAATTGCTAATTTGAGTTATGTTATGTTGGATGTTAAATGGTTGTTGATAGATTAATTAATTAATTAATTAATATGGGTTTGTGTTTTTTTTAATTTTAAGGTTATCAACTATTGACCACTCAGCCTGATTCCTTTCTGAAAAAATGAAATAAAAGATGGAAATGAGTGAAGTTGACCAGCGTCCTCTGTGGTCGTCAATGCCGAGCCGAGTTTAGGCAGACAATGAAGTTTATGACCCAAATAACTCGACACCCTCTTCCAACACACCTGATTCAAATGATCAGCTCATCATCAAGCTCCGTAGAAGCCTGATAACGATCCTGATCATTTGAATCAAGTGTGTTGGAAGAGGGAAACATCTAAAACATGCAGGATTGCGGCCCTCAAGGACCAGGATTCGGCACCCGTGCCATAGGCTATCTAAGTAAGATATACATGTAGAAAGATGTCTTTCTTATACAGTCTTTGGTGCATACTATATTGACATGCAATGAATGTATATTTTTTGCAAAGCGCAGATGCTGTTTTTGAAGGAAAGTGCCTGTCCTCGTGTGACCCTACATGTTATCAGACAGGCAGCAACAACATTATGTTCATAACATTGATAAAAATAGGATCAATTCTATATTTAACTGGTGTCCAGTCACAATGCAAGTACTCATACTAATGTATAAATCACGGGACTGGTATCCAGTGTGAGTGATTTAGTTTATATCCTTTTTTTCTGATTTGCTATGACTGAAGCTATAGGACATCATTGTTTATTTCCTGTATTTAATATCTATTTGGTGCGGTCTTTATTTTGGTTGGGGGACTGCAATATTTCTGTGACATCTGACTTGTTTTTGAAATCAGTGTTTTCTATGTGTGATTACAGTTTATTTTATTTAAATTGAGTGTCCTTTCCTCGTTGCCTTTCAAAAGGGTGACTTTTCCCTTGGATTTCTCTCGTTCCTTCATTGAGCCTCCTCTCCACTGGTAAGCCTCACCTCTGATTTGACTCACCTACCCCATAAAGTAAACATGTTTTCTTAACAGATCTCTTGCTATAGGGCATAATGAATCTGAATGCCTCCCTTGTCAATGCTGTTTGTCAGAGGTCAAATAAGTCCTGGATTAAACTGGCATTGTCATTGACTGCTTGGTTATTAACGAGGTTTACAGCTGCTCTTGCTCTAAGCCCCACAAATCACCACCTTGTAATATAGGAGAATACAGTGGACACATTTATCTTCTTTAAGCACTATCAGCTACAGATTATGGCTTTAAAATCAGAGGCACAAACAGCTCTGGCATAGTAGGTAATAATTATTTATTGCAGGACATAAACACATAAAAAAGGTTCATGTGACCTGTTATCATGCTGTAGACTAGGTTCATATAGAGGTAAGATGATAAAAGCTGACTTTGGAAGCCGTATTATTATTATTTTTTTGCATCCACTATAGATGTTCTCTCTGGCTTGAAGGACAATTTTATTTAAAAAAAAAAAAAAAACTACTGTGAAACTAAAGGCACAGGCTCACAGAAAACCTGACATGGATCGAGCCATTTCAAGTATTTGTCACAGATGATAATGGTTAGGTGAAAAGAGGCATGAATGGAAAGACGAATGACTTTCTCTGTACATAAAAGACACCACAAATGCATGAAGACAAAAATAATACAGATAGAGTTCAAATCGCATTTCAACACGAGGAAGTTGTTGCATTTCCATTTGCACTGTGTGGTATTTAAACATAGAAATCTAATACAGTACAAATATAAGCTATCAAAAACAACCATAAGACTGTCATTACTGTAAAAACTTGGCCAAGGGGGGAAAAAAAAACAGAATTAGGTATCCATTCATTAACTTGCAGTTGTTCTCTGTTTCTTCTCAGTGCGATTGTTTGGAGGAAAAAGGGTATCTGGAGGACAGCGCAGGGGCTTATATAACGCTCTGGGTGTGTTTAGGCAGGATGACAGGCCACACACTGCAGATGGTGGGGGTGTGGCTTTATCTTGGTCAAAGTTACAAGGAAAGAGTTTTATGAGAGGCAATTTTTTTTTCTTTGTATGCTTCTTTTTTTTTTGCAGAGTCCACACCAAGACGACCATGAGGTTCAGTGTAAAACGAGCTTTCTGCTTTGTAATATCTGTTTTATTTCTTGGTGTTGCTGCAGAGCTGCAGGGTAAGTAAGCTCATTTATTTGCACAGTTACGTTGAGGCCAGTTCATGTCATTTCAGACAGCGGTGCTCTCAAAAAACACCTCACCTGGAAAGCCATTTTAGTTTTTCCAGCAAAATAATTCCTGCAAATTTGGTGACTTCAGATCCAAATGACTGAATGGCTCCAGCAGAGGCATGCCAAGGTTCCAGTTTTTTTTTTTTGCTATTTTCACGTGGCTAAATAGTGATATGGACTCATTTGTAGAGCCACAAAAACTGTTGTGCAAAGTTGCAAGTTACCTTCGTGTTGTCTTCAGGTTAAACTTTAACCACCTATGAGTCTTATTTTGCCTTAACAATATTTTACCAACAAAAGAAAACGATCCAAAAGATAATCATTGGTCAATGGACTGACAATTCAATCATTTGCAGAAAGGAAAGTTTGCATGTGATCAGATGGAGGCACCTTGTAGGATGTAGTTGGCACACTTGGATGCATAATCTTCATCCTCACATCCTGTCCCTTTTTATCCTTATCGCTGATGAATGAAAATGGGAAAAATATAACAATCCTTTTAAAACAAAATCTAACACAGTGTTTAATTAAAGCAGTGGGTTCCAACCTTTATGGCTTCTGATGTCCTCATAAAAACAATGTGTAACAACAAAACGTGATTTTTCCCTCTAAATGTCCCACCACGCTCATTTCAATAGATGTTCAAATGATCCAATATTTATCCAAGAATCAAAAATGAGAGAGAAGTCAAAAAAACTGAAAACAGATTTGTGTATCAAAGGTTTGTTTTATCTTCTGTCCTCTCATATGATCACACATCATCTCAAGCCTCCCCAGATCTATCTGGTATACTATCCATCCATCCATTATCTATACACCGCTTTATCCTCATTAGGATCGTGGGGAGCTGGAGCCTGTATACCAGTAAATGAAACTGTATTAAAGTAGTTAAATTAGCTCCATATGCAGCAACAATACCATGCTGCTGACACACTGAAGCCTCAGTATTAGTAATACATCAGTCAGAGGGAGCCGACTAGTATTTTTACTTTAATAATGTAACATTTTGCTTGTACTAAAGGAGCAATTTCATGCAGACCTTTCGCTTTTAATGTAGTATTTTTTTACATTATTGTGTTGGTGCTCGTACTTAAGTAAAGGATCTGAAGACTTCTTCCACCACTGAATATGAATTGTGGCTGTGTTTTTCTTTGGGCAATGTACTTTATGATTTTTATTGAGTTCTAATATCCTGACAGCACCTGAAGTGCACACAAAGCTCGGGAGTCTGAGAGGTGAGTATGTGAGTGTAAAGGGCAAAGAGACCGGAGTCCACGCCTTCCTGGGTGTCCCATTTGCCAAGCCACCCATAGGTCCTTCCCTGAGACTGGCTCCACCTCAGCCTGCAGAGGGATGGAAAGGAGTGAGAGACGCCACCAAGCAGCCAAACATGTAAGACACATGTGCTGCAGTGTTTGAACACCACACTTGGAGGAATTACCTCCAATATTGATTGATTAAAAAATGTTTCTTTTCTTAGTTGCATTCAACATAAAGAGCTTTCTCTGGAGGTACTTGCTAAGTTCGAGGGCTGGCTGATGGATATCCCAGACATTTCAGAAGACTGTCTTTACCTGAACATTTACACTCCAGCAAACAGAGCGAAAGATGCCAAGCTTCCAGTAAGAACTCTTTGGTGCAGGTCCTAAGTGATGCTGTTCAGTTACTGAGATTCAGTTTTAGGAAAGCTGAGAAAGTGTTCTTAGAAGAGTCTGTATAATGTGAATATGATGACTGATGCACATATTTTGAACCAGACTGCAATGGGCCTACCTTTAAACTCAAACTGATATCTTGTTAGCATTGCCATCAGTAAAGTTTGTTTGGTTTAAAGTTGCTTTATTGAGCTTCTTATGTGGTGAGTAGTAGAAATAAAGTCAAAACATCCTTTCTGCTTTGGAGAAAAGACCAACCCCTTTTGTGATTTTGCCAGGTTATGGTCTGGATCCATGGTGGGGGCTTTATTTGGGGATCAGCTTCATCGTATGACGGTTCTGCTCTGGCTGCATACCAGGATGTGGTCGTGGTTCTGATCCAGTATCGCATGGGCCTTCTGGGCTTTCTCAGGTAAACAAACCCCAAATTACTAAGCACAGATAGTACATACTTTTATTCTATTCTACTACTTTTAATGTGACCTCAAATCAAAGGTGACTCATTTTACCAGCTGCTGTAAACATGATCTGGTCGACTCTAACTCTGTGTTCTATCCAGCACTGGAGATGAACATGTATCAGGGAACTTTGGGATGCTGGATCAGATAGAAGCTCTGAGGTGGGTCCAGCAGCACATTCACAACTTTGGAGGAAACCCCGATTTAGTTACCATATTTGGGGAGTCAGCTGGTGGAGTGAGTGTATCTCTCCTGGTAAGAATCAATTTGCAGACAAAGTACTTTCATGCCATTTTTGCAGATTGTGCAGTTATATCAGTGCAGAGGCAATTCTATGCACACAAACTATTTTATTTGTTGCTTAAATCAACAGCTCCTCTCACCATTGTCTGATGGCTTGTTCCACCGTGCCATCGCTGAGAGCGGTACAGCTGCAATGGATTTCCTTGTGTTAGATGATCACGATTCTCTGCCAATGATGCAGGTTAATAAGCACTGTGCTCATTTTTCATGTGTACAATATTGAGAATGACACAACACGTTTGTTTTTCTAAATTGTTGACATTGATTCTTCACATCTCCCCTCAGATGGTTGCAAATGCATCTGGCTGTAGCATCGAAAGCACCAAGAAGTTTGCAGATTGCATGAGAAACCTTGATATCGACACTATAGTGGCTCTTGGGAAGGTGAGATACTGTTAGTTGAATACGAGCCGAAAGTCTTCAGCAGTATTTCTGTGAACTCTTTTCTTTTTACTTAACTGTTTAATTCTGTCTCAACTTGTACACATTTAATTTTCTTAAGGATGAACAACTCAGATTTCTCGTAAATATTGATGGACGCTTCCTGACGAAACCTGTGGATGAGCTGTTCCAAAAACATGAACTCCTCACTGTCCCATTCATGACTGGTGTTAATAATGATGAAGGAGGATTTATAATGCTTGACGTAAGAGCCCTTTTGTTAATAGAAATGTGTTGAAATGAAGAGCTTACTGATCTCCAGAAGAAATTTGAGCTTGTTTTACTGCTTGGCCTTCCCTTAGGGTGTTGCTCCTCCCAACTGGAAAGAAGGAATGGATCAGGAGCAGGTCATAAACATCATGTCAATGTTCTACTCTGATGTAAGACAGACGCAGCCTGAAATTACAAGATTACTGTTACTCAACATATTCAAGCTTTTTTGACAGACTGTTGTTCATCTTTTCAAGTCCAAAGATGCAGTCAAGGGAGATTTGATGATAGATGAGTACATTGGAAGTGGTGAAGACCGTGTGAAAAACAGAGATGGACTGACTGAGATGATTGGAGATTTTGTCTTCAACATTCCAGCTATTAAAGCTGCTAATGCGCACAGAGGTAATTTTTATGCAAGATTGTGCAAATCTAAGAAGCAGTATCTAATATTTACTGTCACACGTGTTACATATCACACCTAGATGCAGGCGCCACTGTATACCTGTATGAGTACCAGCATCCTCCCACTTTCCTGCAGAAAAAAAGGCCTAGCTTTGTTGGAAGTGACCATGGAGATGAAATCTTTGGAGTGTTAGGATTCTGCTTCACAACTACCCATATCAAATTAGCTGGTAAGGGCAACAGACCACCAGATACCTCGGCTGTGTTTGTGATTTCTTGAGTGTAAAATGTTTTACCAGATTATCATCATTTTAGATCCATGCCCTAAAGAGGAGGAAGAGTTCAGCAGAACCGTGATGAGCTACTGGGGCAACTTTGCTCGCACAGGGTAGGAATTACTGCTCATTATAAGTGATAGTACACATGGAGATAACACCAACTTGTTTATAACTGTGTGCATGTGTGTGTAGGTCTCCTAACGGGGATGGCCTTGCCCATTGGCCAAAGTATGGAGCAGAAGAGGAGTATCTGGCAATTGGTTTAAAGGAGCAGGTAGTTGGTCGAGCCCTGAAGAAGGACCGGTTTGTGTTTATGACTCAAATCCTCCCAGAGAAGATCCGACAACATAATGAGAATATGGAGCACAGCGAGCTATAAAACAATCACATCTCTTCACTCTGTTCCATGAGTTTTTTATTACCTTTAATTAACCATGATTAATCTGTCTTACACATAGTGTGTTAAACCTGTGTCATTTTAACAAATCGAAGCACTTTGATTGTTCTTTTTTTTTTTTCAATACAAAGTCCTATGCATTGTATGAATTTCTGAAAAATTGTCAAATTCCACAACTGAACTCAAAAAGGTGTGTGGTGGCAGTCATGGGAAGCTTCCAGCTTTTGACAGTTTCAGGTAATATTTACTTACCTATTGTTTTTTTTTTTTTAGCATTTTATTTTAGTTTTGATTTGGTTTCTAATATCAAATAGAAATTTCTGACTGAAGTTCATTTGTTTTTCAATCCTGTGTGATACAGTAGCAGTGAAAATGAGATCAGCATTTTAACACCTGATTTGGATTACAGTGTGATACATACACAAACAATTCTGAAAATAAACGGGTATAACAAACGGTTTCTTTTCATTTTTTTATTGCTAAAGGAGTGATTCAGCAGATAGAAGAATATAAAAAATAAATATACATTTGAAATTTTATTTTCATGCGTCAAAAACACATTATTTGCATTTGAGAAGAGATTTTTTTCTTTTTGCAAATCAACATAGAAGTTCAATCCACTTCAAAACACCATGAAAAAACTACAGTGAACATCTGATATTGAATGCACATTTAAATACAGGATCCAGAAAGCCATTCCAACTATTTGTTATTGTTTTACAGATGATGACAGTAAGGTTGATGGACAGTTAAATAGATAAGCAGATTATTTATTTATTTTGTTAGTTTGTTAGTTAGTTAGTTAGTTAGTACATTAAGGAGATCTCAAATGCATAAAGACAAAATAAATACAGTTACAGGTCAAATCAAAATGGCACCACTAGGACGTTGTTTAATGAAACACAGAAGCTTGTAGACAGACTTGAAGTTACTTCATTCGTGTATCAATGCACTATCTTGGCATTTTTATTTTCTTTATAGTATTCTAATACAGTACAAATCAATTATTCCCAAAACAACTATGAAAGGTTAATTAGTGTGAAACATTAACCAAGTCCAATAACATAATAAA
>NW_007577791.1:1149222-1150497 GCF_000690725.1 Stegastes partitus
GTCTGTTCCTCAACATGTTCAAGCTTCTTTGACAGATGTGTTGTTCATTTTTTCAAGCCCAAAGATGCAGTCAAGAGAGATCTGATAATAGATGAATACATTGGAAGTGGTGAAGACCGTGTGAAAAACAGAGGTGGATTGACTGAGATGATTGGAGATTTTATGTTTAACATTCCAGCCATTATAGCTGCAAATGCTCACAGAGGTATTGTTTTATACAAGATTCTGAAAATGTAAAAAGTAATATTTAATATTTACAGTCACACATGTTAAATGTCCCACCTATTTGTCTACCAGACGCAGGCGCCACTGTATACCTGTATGAGTACCAGCATCCTCCCAGTATGCTGCAGAAAAAAAGGCCTAGCTTTGTTGGAAGTGACCATGGAGATGAAGTCCCGTTGGTGTTAGGATTGTGTTTCACAACTACCCATGTCAAATTAACTGGTAAGTGCAACAGACCACCAGATACCTCGGCTGTGTTTGTGATTTCTGGAATACAAAATGTTTTATTAGATTATCATCACTTCAGATTCATGCACTGAAGAGGAGAGGCAGCTGAGCAAAACCATGATGAGCTACTGGGGCAACTTTGCTCGCACAGGGTAGGAATTACTGCTCTTTATAAGTGATAGTATACATGGAGATAACACCAACTTGTTTATAAATGTGTATATGTGTGTGTAGGTCTCCTAACGAGGATGGCCTTGCCCACTGGCCAAAGTATGGAGCAACAGAGGAGTATCTGGCAATTGGTTTAAAGGATCAGGTAGTTGGTCGAGCCCTAAAGAAGGACCAGTTTGTGTTTATGACTGAGACTCTCCCAGAGATGATCCAACAACATAATGAGAATATGGAGCACAGCAAGCTATAAAACATTCACAACTCTGTTCCGTTGGTTTCATTACCTGAAAATAACCACAATTAAGTGAGCCAACATGCCTTATACATGCTGTGTTAAACTTGTGTAATTTTAAGATTTAAAAAAATGGAAGCACTTTAAATGTACTTTCTGTAGGTTATGCAAAGTGCCATACACTCTACTCGATCTTGAATGATTTTAAAATCCATGACTAAACTTAGGAAAGTGAGCGATGGACATCATGGAGAGCTAAAACCTAAATACATTTTCCAGACACATCATTTTGAATGCAGAGAGCTTCAGGGACTATTTCCCTGCCTGTTGTTTTGTTAGTATATTTAGTATCTGTTGAATGATCTGGATTTGAATATTTAATGAAAATGTCAGCCTGAAGATGTTCATTAGCTTTTTTT
>NW_007577792.1:0-15864 GCF_000690725.1 Stegastes partitus
TTTATTATTACTTTTGTCAATTTCCACTTATTTCAGTGACAGATGTGTTTTTTTTTCTTCTTTGATGGGAGGCTATGAATATGTTTGAGGATGACTGTACACACACACACACACACACACACACACACACTTTCTTACACTTCATGCGTATGCTTGCATGCTTCTTACTTGTTTGCTGTTGTTCTAGGTTATATTTATGTGTCTATTTGTGTCATTTACATCCTGCTGGAGCCTCTTGGCCAGGTTGAACTGGTTCTCAAACATTGTTACCTGGTAAAATAAAGGTCAATAAAAATAAACATGCTGTTAACATTTCAACCAAACAGGGATTTTAAATTCCTCTAAACTTCTGGTTGAATTTCAATAAATGCTTTAGTATCGAACCAAAAGTTTTAAAGAACATTGAAAACAGATGTATATCAGCTGTTTTGTTGTTGTTGTTGTTTTCCTCTGTCCTCCCTCATCAGTCATACATTTATATAAAACTGTTCTTAAAGTAGTTAAAACCTGCAGCAGCTCCAACATGCTGCCGACACACTGATGCTTCACTATTAATTATCCAATCATGCCATATATAACAAGAGGAACGTAACCTTTTACTTTGATAGTAATCACACATTTATTTGTGCAGCAGCTTCTCACTCATTTTAGTCTTACTTTGGGGAACATTTAAGAAGTTACAGGATGTTTGGGATCGAGAAGGGAAGCATCCAACCAACATATTAGACAAATATCTGGAGAAACTTAATCAAGAGGTTTGAAAACTAAAAGCAAAATGTTGAAATGAATTCCAGAATGATGGGAAAACCAATGCAGAGGCTTTAAAAGTGGAGTAAAATAATATAATGATAGTTTTGGTGAGATGTGCTGCTGCATTTTGGATCGTTTCGGGTCTGTAAGTCTGCCTTTCATTGGCTTTAGCTACATTTTGCTTTTGCTTAAGTAAAGGTTGAGAATACTTCTTCCACCACTGCTTGTAGCTCCAGCAGCAATCGAAACAGAAGGGCTTCACTTAAGTGTAAATTAATAATCCCTCGTGCTACATCCAGACAGGGAATGTATGAAGTCATGACACCTGGCGTCGAATGTTTTCATTTAATTGTTAAAGAATAAGCTTCACCTTTACAGTTCATCGCAGCTAAAAGAAGCCCCACTTTACTAATAAAATACCTGTAGGCTCAGGCTGCATGAAATTTCAAATCAGTCGTCAAACTATGCTCAGCATGAAAATAAATGTCAGATTTTAAATTGACCATGAGCACTCTAGGAAATGACGGTAAATGCACCGACAGACTGGCAGCTGATTATATAGACTTTGTCCTGTAATTTAAAAAAGCAGAAATGTTCTCTTAAGTGTATAATGAGCTCCTCCTGAGTGTCCGCGGTAGAAAAAAAAAAAGAAAAAAGGTGTACCAACAGCGAAGAACAAGGCATTTTCCAGGATTTCCAGGAAGGGTAAATCTTCAACAGAAAAAAAGACACTTGCTGTATTTGTTCCGATGTATCTATAGTGAAAACTGTTCTGTTGTCTACAGTATAAAAACTGCAAAATAAATCCATGAAATAGCTGAAAATGGGATGGCAGCTCACTACCCAGACTTTGTCCTGAAACAAACAAAAAAAGTTAAATATTCTGTTGAACTAAAATATATATGTTTCTGAATGTAAATGTAAATGTATGGTTCACCTGCAAGTAAAAAAAACAACAACAAAAAACTGTTTTTTCCCCCAGTGTTATACAGCAGTAACTTTTTGCTTCATTCATGCCATACCTTTAATGGCAATATGATTCATTTAATTGTAATAACTAGTCTATCTTTCACATTTTCATAAAAATACTAAACTACAGTAAAGGAGATTTTATTTCTTTCCTCTCTCTATTCATGACTTTCTCTGTTAACATAACAAAAATAAACAATCACATTAAAACTAGTTTATTAGCTGAAAATAATTCTAAAATGTGAATAAATGTTGAATATGGACAATTTCTGTTCAGATATACAGTCATACAAGTGTTACAGGGCTGCAAGGTGGCTCTGTGGTAGCACTGTAGCCTCGCAGCTAGAAGGTCGCCGGTTCGCGTCCCGGTGAGGACACCCGGGATCTTCCTGTGTGGAGTCTCCATGTTCTCCCCGTGCAGCGTGGGTTCTCTCCGGGTTCTCCAGCTTCCTCCTACATGGTCCAAAAACATGTTGAGGTTAATTGGTGATTCTAAATTGTCCATAGGTGTGAATGTGAGTGTGCTTGGTTGTCTGTCTCTAAGTGTAGCCCTGTGATAGACTGGTTACCTGTCCAGGTGAACCTGCCTTCACCCTGAGTCAGCTGGGATAGACTCCAGCCCCCCATGACCCTACTGAGGATTAAGCGGTGCATAGATGATGGATGGATGGACAACTGCCACACAGAAAATTCTTAATGTGTGTTTTATTTGTTCTGTTCACAGTCTTGATCCAATACAGTATTTACTCGTAGCAGCTAGAACATGAGTGAACTTCTTTATGGTTAAAACACATTTTTGGATTCATTATTGTCTTCAGTCGTTGACAGTGAATCAGTATCCAGACCCAGACGAGGTGGAGACACTAACACATGTTTGTGAGACATTATGAAGCCACAAATTCTTTTCTATCATTCTGTGGCTGTGACCATTAATCAGCACTCTGACAGTAAAAGTAATCCCTGCCACTTCTACTAACTGCTGTTTCTATTTTACTTGCGAAAAACAACCAACTTGTAAAACTCCACCAATGCACCAGAGTGTGATCTCCAGCCACCAAACATCCTCCACCTGTCCAAATAGGAGCGAGGAATGGGAGGTGTGATTGCACCCTCAGCCTCTGTGACTATGACATCTGTTCCATGGCAGATACTCCTCCCTGTAGACCGTCACTCTTCCAGAAGCTGGGCGTCACCCCTCTTCAAACCGCACACGGAAACGTTTTTTTTTTTTTTCTTCCCTCCTCCTCCTCCTGCTCCTCCATCTCCTCAACTGGAGTCAATACACATGCTGCTCCTGGAGCTATTACCGATATGCTCCGGCCAAGTGTAAAACCTCTATCTGCCACTTATCAGCACACCGACTCGCCTCCTTAAAAACTTCCCATTATGCCACACCACTTCGCCTCCACTTGCAGCGCAGATGATACTGGAGCTATTTTGGTCCTCTGAGAGGAAGTTTGATCAGTTAGCCAAGTGTCCCGACAGTGTGCATCACCTCCATGTTTGTTTGTTTTTTTTCTTTAAAAGCTGGAAAAACGCCCAAACAACAGCATTTCTTTAATTACTTTTATCAATAACTCTGCTGCCGTGCTGCTAAACGCTGCTGTATCTTCATAATGACTATGTTGGAAGATCGGACAAGCGAGATAAATCATATTTAGTTAATTAAACTGCATGAACATTTTCGCGGGAATAAAACATCAGACTCGATTGGAGCAGGTTTTCTTTGAAACAGCAAAGTTATGGAGATTCATGAGCTTTGTAAGAAAGCAGAATTTCATTAATTTACATCTCTATTATGATCTTTATACGCATGCATAATAAAAGGGGCCTATTAAAGATTTAATAAATGAACTTCTGTGTGAAGTCAAATGGATTTGGCAAAGGCTGAGGGGTAAAAGCTCCCTCGCTCTGCCACACACACACACACACACACACACACACACACACACACACACACACACAAGAAAAAGGGACTCAGGGTCCTATTATGCTGGAAGAATAAGCAGAGCTGTCAGAAATGGATTAGCCTTGTAAAACAAATTTGGTTTCAGTTTTGAAAGAATGGAGACATGTTCTACTCCGAGTCTATTGATGAAACAAAGCATGAAAGGCTTCAGTGAAAACAACCTGCGGGATGCGATAAGTAAAGTCTGTGTTTGTGCGAAACCAGTAAAAGCCCGAATAAACATCAGCAAGCACCAGTGAAATCACACCTGGAGAATGAATCCAACGAGGAAAAATAGACTGAATCACATCAAAAGATCAGAATAAAAACATGGCTTTTCTCTTTTTTTTTAAGGATCAAAATTTGGTTGCCAAAAACAAGCTTTCAAAAACTCTCATTCCTGGTTAAAGTCTACGTAAAGATACAGCAAAGAACTGAGCCAGTGAGGACCTCAGGTCACAAACAGGAAAACATGGAGTCAGAAGGTCGCTAATGTGAAACTTTTGATGGACAGCTTGGTTGGAAAAATATCAAAGTCAGTGCAGCAGAACCAAAGATGTTGTCATGTTTGTGCTTTTTCCTTCCTCGCCATAACGTTGTACTCACATTTCTCACAATGCAGCTCGACCAGTCTGGTCACAGATTCAGGTGGACTAGAAGTTGTTCATGTGGCCTCAAACTACTGGGATGAACAGTAAGGAGGCTGCAGAGGTCTGCTTACATCAGAACCTTTTTTCTCCTGAAAACTCTGCAGCAATCTTTAGCTTCATCTTCATTTAAGCAAACAGGCGTCCATGTTTGTCCTGCCGCAGCAGGGGGGCTGGATAAAGAGTCTGTATATTACCCTGATTCAGATGCATTTTGAAAGTATGATGTGTCCCCACTGCAAGCTGTGATTTTGTTAAAGTTCTTCTGTGGTCATTTTTAAACCCCATAAAAGTAAATGTGTTAAAGTTAAATACAGTCATGACTCGATAATCCGACACTTGATGTAAAACCTTCTTTTGTGTCGGATAGCAAGGCTGTCGGATTGTCAAGACGGAGGTCGAGATACAAGGAGGGCTTGATGCTTGGAGGGTGACTGGTTAGTATTTATTGCTTATAGTTGTTATAATAACTAGTGTATTGTTAGAACTCTACGCATCACTAGATTGCAAATTTGACTGGTGTGATTGTGCACAGACCCGTCGGTTGACATCAAAGGTAAATACATTCAGACAGCAGGCTGAAGTGACCCAAATCTGATTTTTTTTGCCCCGATGCGACCTGTATCTGGTCTTTTCATGACAGTTTGAACAACACAGATCCAATTAATGATGAATATCCGAATATTCGGCACGGTCGGGGGACACTTCCACCCCGTCGGAGCACTCCAACGGGATGGAAGTGTCCAGAACGCACAGGCAGGACTTGGCTGCTGATGCTAGTTTAGTTAGCGCTCACACTTCTGTTCCCGGCGGCGGGGCGGGGGGGGAGTGGCAGATACGCTCCATCGTTACCATCCGTGTTTACGTCTGTAAACACTGAGCATGCTCGCTGCGTGTGACGTCGTCGTGTCCTCTTCTGCGCATGCGGGACACTTTTGGGTCGTATGAAGTTCACACAGCAGATCACATACAAGTCGCATTGAACTGGAAATGTGAACGAACTCACAAAAAAATCAGATTTCATAAAAAAATCTGAATGTAGCATTAAGTCCTGCTGTGTGAACGTAGCCAATCTGTGGGATTGTTCAGTCAGATAATACGTTGTTATCCTGATTTGTGACATGAAATGTCATGTCGGAGTCAGAATCCAAGGCTGTCGGTATGGTAAGGCTGTTTTTATGGGTTCTGTTCGTTTTTCCTCAAACCTGTCGGATAGCAAGGTTTAGGATTGTTAAGGGTCAGATTATCAAGTCACGACTGTATGTAGAATGTTTTTCTAGAACAATATTACCTTTGGCTTAGGTGTCACCGATGCTTCCTCTAGGATGTGCAAATCCACTTTGTCTCTGCCTCTCCTTCCACTCACCCAGGACTCTGCTCAGACCCTGTAAAACTACTCTGTGCTGCACAGTGTCAAGTTGTAATGTTGGAATAAATCAGCCATACATGTCAGAAACTGATTCTAAAGAAGCACAATTGTACGGAAAGCCCGACTCTGGAAGTTGACGATGTGGTTCCTTTGGTTTGTTATGTATAAAACCACAAAAGCCTGTGTTTTAAAGATGACATCAGTTCACTGCAGTTTCAAGGCGGAGAGCTCAGCTGTGGCAGCGACTGCGTATTTCAATCATCATGGGTCTCCCAGCATACAAAAACCATCACTTCGACTTTAAGTTTGACGGCATTTGATAGTTTATGTTAAAGTCAGTTGACGTGTGGCAGAGCAGGGAGGTGAGTCAGAGGTTTGTGTGAACGCAGAGTTGTGTATCATCAGCACCACGGTGTTAACACATTCTATAGGATGATCTTATGGGACCCAAAGGAAGCATACAGATGAGGAAAGGCAGCGGCCCGAGGACGGAGCCTTGGGGAACCCCGATTTTTACCGAGTTGCTTCCCACCAGCAAGATAAGACCAGAACCAGAGAGGGGGATATCTTTAAAGAAATAAAAGATGGTTCTCTGACAGACAGTGTTAATGAGACCTAATATGGCTGCAGTGAGGAGGTCATTTGTTGCCTTGATTAACAAAGTTCCTGTCCAGCGTTTGACTCTGAAAACCACAATTTACAGCTTCATAGAGCACATGGGTGTTGAAGTTTAAGAGAAAGGTCTGTGACCTATTAATCTCAAGCCCGAGCCTTTATTCCAGCGATGGACAGAGTCTTAATGTGGCTGAATGATGTGGTCCAAAGAGAAAAGTAATGAGCCCAAAACTGATCTTTGGTGGAAAAGCACAACCAAACAAAAAACAATAACGATGAAAAAGAAGCATAAAGACAACAAAAGAGGCTTCATCACACAGTTTTAAACAACCTCTGAGGGCAATTAAACGGAAAGCCACGATAAGAAACGAGGTGAAAAGATTGAATCCTGTGTCCGTGCATGTATTGATTCAGAGATCTTTGCCCAAGGTTTCACAACACCGGCGCAGGAAGATATGATTTACCTCTGAAACAAACCACTGGCAGACTCCTGACATCTGTAAGCTCTCCTTTACAGGCTAAGAAAGCGTAACAGCCCTCCTCTCTGTTGTCCATAAACACATGTTAGCCCCTGGGGTGGCTAATTTTGAATGTAATAATCTATTTAATCACAACTTAACGTTATTGATCCCCATGTTAAAAGCTATTTATGTGAGGGCCCGTGGGCTGCCAGAGCGACGGGCTCACTCCCTCCTGTGTCATTTATTTCTCATTCCAGCGTGCTAGCCAGAGGCCTGGGGCATGCTGCGGAGATAACAAATTAAATATGTGTCTGCTGAGAAGGATCATGTACGCCGGGGCTCGGGAGGACAGAGTGGCTCCTCACTCAGACCAGAAGAGAGGCTGCTTTTCTTGTGCTTTTTCTGAATGTATACTGTACATGGACTCAGCAGCATGAGGAGTTATGAGGTCTGAAAACTACGGAGGAACATGGAAATAGTAAAAAGTAATTAATTAATACCTCATTGTGCAATAAAATCAAGCAGTAATCAATTTGTTTACAAGGTCACAATTCTTTATTTGACATTTTAATGAGCAGCAAATGAGTCAAATTAAAATTGATTTCTCAAAACAACACAAAATAGTAATTAAGATAAATACATTGTTTAAAAATACGCGAACGAATTTCAAAATCTGTTTGAAAAAGCAGTTTAAAAAGTGAAATAAATTCCCATATTGAATTAAGAATTTTAATCAACCATTCAAAAGGGCATTTGCATTTCCATCTCCCTGCTCCTTTTTCTTTTCCTATTAATTATTCAGCTGCTCAGTCACTTAGCTTCTTGCTTTTTTTTTTTCTGGCCTCTGCTTTTAGCCTTTTGTGACACCGCGGGCCTCGAGCTGGTAAACGAGTTGAAACGATGCAAATTAGCCGTGGGATTTAAGCAACTCTCTGAACGGCTATCTGTTGGTGTTCCGTGTGCACTAAAATGGAAGAAGTAGCTTTAAACCGTCCCTGCATAAACACAATAAATGCCAGAACTTCAGTGGATGGATGACGACGGTCTGCTTCGGTTAAAGGAAAACTCAGACGCACACTTTAGAGGACGCTGCTGGTGGAAACCAGCAAGAGAACTGGGTTGGTCTTTGTCTTTTTGAATGAGACTATTTAAAAAAAAGCTTTTGAAATTCCTTACTTTATTGTATTTATTAAATAAATTCTTGTTTATTAAAGGTAAAATATGAAGTGATGAACACTTTATAATGTAGTCCATTTGCATTTGGATGCATCTAAACAATTTAAACAATGTTATAACTCCTGTTTTTGTTCAATTAGCTACTAATTAATGTTATTTTATTATTTCCACAACACTTGTGGTCCTGCTTAGATCTGATTGTGAGGTCTACAGTCATCCTCAAATGTATTCATACCCTCCTGTTAAAGAAGGAAAAAAAACAGCTGTCACTGGAAGAAGTTAAATCGACAAAAGTAATAATTAATACAAATTTAATGAAAATCATGACATTGTTTTTGAATTGTGGTTCAACAGAAATATCTAAAACAAACAAACAAACAAAAAAGAAAACAAGCATGATGGGACCAGTAAACTAATATTTAGTTGAACAACCCTTTGAGCCAATCACTGCCATCAGGTGTTTCCTGTAACTCTCAGTCAGACGTCTGCACCTGTTGACAGGTGTTTGGATTTCACTGCTCATCAGCAAAGTGCTCTAATTTGTTTGTTTTGTTTGTTTTTAAAAATTATTCTTTTCAACCACAATTCAAAAGCAATGTCTTATTTCACTAAATTGTAATTTAGCAAATTTTTATTTATTATTACTTTTTTCATTTTCTAGTTATCTGAGTGACTATTGTGAATTTTGCCTTTTCTTTAATGGAAGGATATGAATATAAATATAATTTGAGAACGACTGTATATTGTTTCATGACTCAGCACCTTTCAGCATCTCCTTTTTCATCGTATCGCTCAACACATTTCGAAAACAGAATATTTGAAGACAACTAAATTGGTTAAAATTTGAAGTTAGACAAATTAATTACATTAAATAAAGAAGATGTAAAGTTTGTTCAGTATCCAAATTTCTCTTTTGTGATGTTGGACTTTATTTCACACTAATTCTGCTCTAAGTTTGACTTATATTAACCCTTATCTGTTTAATACCCAACAGATCCCACTGCTGGATGAATAATATTGTTATTACATATTTAGTTAAAGCCTCATAGTAGTGGAAAGAAACTAAGAACACATTCTCTGCTTAGTATTTAATTAATAATTATGTTGTTTTTATTTATTTATTATTTTTTAGAATAATCCATTTCATCCTACTTTCTGTTTTGAAATGAAATGAAATGAAAAATACTTTATTTATCCCAGAAGGGAAATTCAATATTGTAAAAAGCTCACTTAAAAAAAAAAAAAAAATCAATATAACATATATATACAACAATAATAATCAGTCAGTCAGTATATGTTGTATTGATAAAAATAAATAAATAAATACAATTTTATCCCACTATATAAATTTCACAACTCCAGTCACAATGCGTTGCTGGAGTTTTTACAAACACTACATGAGGTTACAGAATGAAGCATAAATGTGAGCTCCACTTAAGAGTGATTCCTCCTCTTAGCTTCTTATATGACTTTTATTTGCATTTTATTTAAAATATCAACCCAAATTATCTGTTAGTGACAAAAACAGGCAGCAAACGACGATGAATTTGTGCAGAAGAAGTGTGTTTTTCCCCTCTTTGTTCTCATATTAATCATTTCACCACCCCTCGGTTCCTCTTGTGGTTCAGAGCAGAGGGCTCGACCCCAGTCCGAGAATCTGTGGAATGATCTACTGATCAGTACATGAAGTGTTGTCGGTGTATTTTCTTTTTTACTTCACTGTCTCATGGTGCGGCTGACACATGGTGGAACAAATTCACGCCTGTTTCAAATCAATACAAACTAATGACAGCAACAAAACCCTGACGTCAACACACAGATGACCAGAACCAATGAAGTCCTAAAACTGTGTTCACGCTAAAGTCCTGATACAAAAGCGTCCTGCACAACATTTCTGTCACGTTTTAACGTACAAGAGGCGACTTTCACCTTCACATCACTGAGTATTTAATCAGAATTCTGCAGTTTTGAAAAGATAAACACAAAAAAATTCTCATTAAAATGCAAAAATGTGATGCTATAATAGAAACATTATGGGGATCTCGTCATAAGAAAAAGTTTTAGTCGCTGCTCGAGCTACTAAATCAAGTGTATGTGTCGCGCAATCAATTACACCGATAACAGCGTCGCACACACACACACACACACACGCAGCCATATTTATACATGCATTGGAGTCGGCTGCATGTGCCAAGTAATTAAAGCCCAAATCATGATATGTCAGAGCCCTCCCTCACGCCCTGCAGCTACTGGAAGGTGTCCTGGCTTATCAGAGCCGTATTGATCTGAGCCGGAGGAGAAGCTGGTCTGAGGGAATTTGTGTTCATTTTGGAAGAGGACACAGCTGTCAGCGGGCCAAAGATTAGTCCATCTAAAGAGCTTTTCTGACAGCATCGCTAAATAGTGTCTGGCTGGATGCAGACGTGGAGAATCAGGCGTCAGCTCCAGCGTGTGAAGTAAATCATATGTGTCCACGAGCAGAGAGAGCTTTAAGGTGGACCTGTACCAGCACCAGAGGTGTTGGGCTCATTAGTGCCGCGTTAGGACGCCATATTGAAAGTAAATCATCAGTCTCCTGAAGCTCCGGGTTCAAACTCACATTGTCACGTCATCCTTTCATAGCCGACAAACCTGATTTAGGTCGAGATCAATCGGGTCTGTTGATTGAAACGTACATATTGCAGTTTTGAAACACAAAGCAGGAGTTTAAGGCTCGACTCCTTAAAGCTGCTCAATATTTTCTACATGAGGAATAAATCAAACGTGTCAGAGATCATGTGCAGGATCAAAGCCACGATAAATAATGCATGAATCCTTCGGCTCCACGGTGCTGCTCTGTGCCTGTTCGACGCTCAAATAATCCAGTTTGCTGACATGATATTTATTTGTTGATATTGAGTCTCGTGTTGCTCTGTTTTGATCTTTAAATGGACCCGTTGTTTTTATATTTTACACCGTGTGCTTTATTTATTGTCTCTAATGATCTGTTGCTTCACATTTTATTTCTCTTTGGTGCTCCTGCTTATTCACACATGACAGTGGATTTTATTGTGTGTATGATGTGTTTGTTATAGAGCGCTTTATAAGGGGGCGGAGTCAGCAGGGGGCGGGGCTTACCCTGTTGTGACATCACAATATGCAAAAACACAAGGGGACGGTCTTTTGTCATATTTTGTGGGTCTCTAGACACACTGCGGAAACGTGATTATGTTCCAAAGCTAATAACTAATTGTGCCTAATATGCTTACTTTAAGTGTGACAGGAAGAATTATAATCACTGTGACACTGTTATTGTTTAATCATTGTTTTCTGCAGTGTTTTTTTTATTTATCTTTTTAAATTTGGGGTACCAAAAGTTTCAAAAAGACTCCCACATTCAATGTAATTTGCAAGACAAGCCATCTTAAATAGGGAGATGCCGTAACGCTGCGATCAACCAACATATCTCACATATTATAGGAAGGAATGAAAACAGAATTCCACCAAATGACAGCTTTAAATAACACACAGAGAAGTAAGAATCCTGAATGTGTCTCCAAAATGCTGCTTACACAGAAAGATAAAATCCTAGGATATGAAGATTTAAAATCCTCGAGGGCCAAAACTATATCCTCAAAAAACACAGACTTAAAGGTTACACATGGAGCTGAACCTGCAACGACAAAATTCCTCAAAATACACAAATTAAGCACAAAACATTAAACATGGTAAAGAAGAGAAGCAAGCATTAATAACAAATAATCTAAAACAATAACTTAAATGTATCTGAGACCCTCCCTGTGCAATATATAAATACAACCAGCATCCAGAGTCCATCCAGTGTTAATGTATACATGTGTAAATGAACACAACCAACAAGTGATGGTGGTAAATAAATAGCTCGAAAACGTTCATCATGTCTTCTTAGTGATAATATAATGTTCAGGTTCTCTATTCAGACATGTAGAGTGTGGTTCTTATTACCTGACAGTTTCGGCGACAACGCACGCCTTCTTCAGAGATGACAACTGACATAAAAAAACCTGGTAATTAATAAATAACTAGAAATAAAAAGAAGTTCTGATTCTTTTTTCTTTTTCCTTTCTTATTAAAAAAATAAAAATTAAAAATAACATTAAATTAAAATTAAACAAATAATAAAAAATAAAATTAAAAGTAAAAATTAAATAAAAAAAATAACAAAAAATATATATTATTATTTTTTATTATTTTATTTTTTTGTCTTTATATTTCTACTTTTATTAGCCTTTTTTATGGATTCATTTTTGATTAATATTGCTTTATATTGCCACATTATTTATTTTTAAATTTTATTCTTCTTCTTCTTTTTATTTCCACTTTTATTTTATTATTCTTTTATTGATTTATTTTTGTAATTTCTCACTATTCCATCCAACACTTCCTTCCTTCCACTGCGAGGCTCACACATGTACATCCACCACTTCTAACAAAGAATTTCCTCTGTATAGAATCCATAGGAGGTCAAACATAGAATTTATTGGTTGAATAAGACTTTCCAGGTGGAACTCGTTTGCTGCTAACGTGTGCAGTAAACCCAGCGCTGCTCCTCCCCCACCCCCGGTCTGAACTCCATCCCCTCTGATGGATCCCTGTGTGTTCATTTATTGAACCCAGGTAAGTGTGTCCAATTAGTGTTTCTGTGCCTCTCGTGTCAGGCTATGCTAAATCTGCCTCCAAAAAGCAGCGGATCCTATTAGCTCGGAGTAACACCTCTGTATTTTATACAACGGCTTTTATGGGCTCTCCAATGTCACTGCATCAAAGGAGCCTTGTCTGTACATGAATCTCGCCATGCCAGAATCCTTCAACCCCATTATCTGGGTGAAGTGCCCTTCCTCAGCTATTTGTATCCTGCCGCGCCTCGCGCCATTACCTTCCGCTGGGTAATAGCTCCTTAGGCTTCTTGTCTTTCTGTCCTGCTTTTGTTAGCGGGGGAAAAAGAAGTTTCTTTTTCTGAAACGCTCGTACGCGACCGATTCGTTTGCTATAAGATATAATTGTGATATTGTAAAGCCTCTTAGAGTAAGTGCTGATGCTGGAGATAAGGGGAACGTCTCCGCCATGACTGTCACACAGCAGCATTCATGAAGTAGCAGCGATAACACCTGGGTCTCAACATGCCAGAACAGCAGCCCGCTGAAACACCTCCAAAGACAGAATAGTGTTATATAATCCCGCCTCGAGAAAAACTCCATCTTTTTACTGCTTTCCTATTAAACACACATTAGATGATTATTTACTCTGCATGGCTCTGGATCTGCTCAGTCATGCATAGCCGATCTCTCAAGTCCCCTCCACAGCGCCGGGGATGGATATGAGGAAAAAAAAAAAAACCTCAAGGATAATGGAAAATTGATTTTTATCTCGCCATATCTGTTTAAATATGATTAACAGTGAGCTTGACACAGCACGTCAAATTAATAATGACGTGCGAAGGGAAAAGGCAATCAATAATTGACAAGATAAATACAGATAAGGGTTCATAATGCTCCCGACGCGGGTCACGCCGATAACAAACGGAGCATTAGCATGTGAATGATAATCAGGAGTCATTAGATGGGTGTGAATGACGATACAATAGCACGGCGGCGAGCACATCCTGACACCACCTCCGGCGTCGGCAGGGCGGCCGCCGGAATTAACCGAGCCCCGTATCTCTCTGTTAATCTGTTCTGCAGCCTGATAGGAACCTAGAGGTCATTTCTGCAGAGCGCCGTGTTACCCCCCACCCACCCGTCCTCCCACGCAGCTCCACTGTTTCCCCTGAATCAAAAGTGAAGTGGCGGCTAATGAAAACGAATAGCACATTTGTATGTCGTTAGCGCTGAGCGGGGTCTCCGGAGTGTGGTGGGTGGTGGGGGGGGAGCTGGGGGTGGAGCGCTGGGCGTGTGAGCACAGTTCAACAGTGATTACGCAGAGGTTAACGGCCGGCCTGACATAAGTGTTAGACTCCTCGTATTATGTCGATTCACTGAGCTGTTGAACCATTACCACGCTCTCCCCCTCGCACTCAGATAAAGGTATTTGCCCACGGCTAGACAGATGTACTTTGCATTTATGAGAGCATACATTATGTTTGACATCAAACATTTGCTTAACGCTGCCTCGGATTCTCATTTCATTTCAGTCGTGTCGCCGCTTCATCCCGGTTTTTGTACCAGATACTGTTTCCTGTATGATCCATGCATTATAAAAACACATCTGGGAGTGTAAGCCGCAGAGATCTGTGCAAAGTCCCGGCTTTAACTTATCATCCGCCCGCTCAAAACTATAGGTTTTAGATGACAGGGCTCGTAAATGGGTTATCTAAAATCCAATATATATTGGAAGAGAGATCGCAGGGGGAAAGGCGCGCTTGACTGTATCATCCTGATCCATAACTTTCCCTCCAACCAGGGGCCCATTTATTGTCGATTCCATCCGAAAGATGGGTCTGTCAGTTGGGTGGGAGTCTCGCTGCTGTTTATTTTCAAATCAATACTCAATTACTATAAGGAAGATCCACTCCCTTGCCCATTTTCGAGATGAAATTATGGAGTGCAGCAATAACACTTAGTCAAGGCGAAAGCTGGTGTCATTAACTCACCGCTGGGCAGGATAAGTACACCAGGTTTTTATAACAACTGGATTTCTAACCTCCCCCCCTCCTCTCTCCTCCTCTTACCCTTTCAGTTTCTAATTAATCACTATGAAAAAGACCATTCACGACATGACGGATGACCAGAGAAAACAATTTTCACCCTAAGAGCCTTTTAATTTTAAACTCTGAGAGCTCATTGACTGCAACTCCCAACAACCCATCAATGCTAGTTTTTAATGCACTTCCTCTTTTGTTATTGAGAAGAATGGAGAGGCAGCGAGGCCCCGGCTCCTCTTCATAACTCATGTCATCGATTTGCTAAATGCCAGACATTTGCCACAGGAGAGAGTCCTGTCAATGGCTTTGGCAGAGTGTGTGTAAATTACTCCATTAGGGAGAGTTTTTGGTTATTTATAGTTGAGAGCCACGGAGGTTAGCCTGCATACATGAGCACGAGTCGGATACACCCCTTCTCTGGTCAGAAACATGAAGAGGTCCTTTCAGTTGGAGTGAGGGGGAAAAAAAAAAAAAGCTTCTCCAATATTGCAGCATAAAAACAGATAAGCCATCATTCACTGTAACGCTTTATGACAGACAAGCTTTGCTCTTGTGAAAGTAGGCTAGACAGGTCCGAGGGCAAAAATCCAGCCCTGGCGGAAGCAGTGACAGGCGGTTCCGTTGTGGTTATTGTTAGCATCCGCACCAGTTGGACGGGTCAGTCAAAACAATCCTGTGACATTGCAACACGTTGGGAAAGATGCTGTCTTTTGGAGAACGCCAGCGCAAAAAGAAAGTTCAGCAACAAGCGACGTAAACGGGCCAGAGCTGCAGCTTCCGATCCGCCGCCGATCGTTACTTATTCAATCAGATCGTGGCAGAGGTACAAAAAATAACACATCACCGGATAATTCATGCGTTTTTTTTTAAGGGGGGAAAAAATGCACTCTACATATCAAACTAAGTCCAAGTGAAATATATTTATAAAGCACATTTAAAAGCAAGAGAACCAAAGTGCTTCACAGTTAGAAAAAAAACTAAATGACTAAAAGACAAACCCAAATAAATGAATAAAATAATGCTACGAATAGAAAACCCAAAACAGTAACAGAAGAAGTCAGTGTGTTGAGCTCTATTTGGATAAAATGCCAACAAGCGGTGGGTCTGCAGCAGTGATTTTAATATCACCAAAGTCTGAAGTCTGCACAGTTTCAACACGGAAAGATGTTCTAGAAACAAGAAGCAGTTACTGTGAAGGCTGGACCGCCTCTCAGATCGCCCCTTTGAACCTGGAAGTCAGAACATCCAGGAGCATCGGGTTGGTTGACCTC
>NW_007577792.1:16579-27251 GCF_000690725.1 Stegastes partitus
GTTCACTTCTTATCGCCATGGTAACTTAGACTGCACGACTAACCTGGAGATAAACACCACCACCTCAGTTCATCACTGTTCATGAAAGACCCCGTGGAGCTCAGTGTGCAGACAGTAAGAGGGTCTCCGAGGAGGGCAGGTAGAGACCACCTGAACCCTTTTGTGTCCCTGATGAGCACAGATATGACAGCCACAGTCTCTCGGTGGAGGGAGATCCACACTTCCTTGCTTCAGTTCTTTTTTCGCTCATTGATTGCGAGTGATTTCAAAGTCATTTCATTGTTCCGTTGGCCTTTGTCTAGCAATATAATCCTCAACCGCAGACTGATAAAGCACTAAAGCCTCGTACTTGTTGACCTTATAAGATCTGCAGTAAGCCGTTTGAATTATGTTTTTATATTTGTTCAATTGTGGCTGAAAGAATAAGGTTAACACCGTCAGAAGAAAAGGCTCCATCGAAGCAACGTATTTACCGAACAATACAAAGGCAGCCTCATAGCCAGATCTACGTGTGCCCTCATGATGGGGCAGTGATATTTATAAGCTTGTTAACTTACATATTCACACAGTTGCCAGTCTTCTTTCCTGACTTTGGCTGCAGCAGCTGTGTTTCTTTGAGCCTGTATTCTGTTCTTAAAGTCCTCATGTTGCTTTCGGATGTTCTTCTTGTGAGAAATATGGAGCTCTACACATGTTTGCTTTTGGTCGTTTGGTGCCGATGGAGTGCCTTCTATGTGAACACACCCTTGGTCAGGTTCAGAAACCCAGAGTTAACTCACCGAGTAAATCACCAGCTTCATGTCAACACTCAAGAGTTTGTTGGGTTTAGTGAAGCCAGACGACAAAGAGACACCCTGAGTACATTGAGCTTGCTTCAGGCCTGTGGGGTTTTCTGGTTTTCAATGAGTACCAACTATTTGGTTGAGAACTTATTTGTTTTCTGTTTGTTAGCTTCAGGAACCAGATCAGAACCAGTTTGGGTCATTTAACTACGAGTTCAGAAAACCAGATGACACTGACCATCGGTTTCAGCACCAAATCTAACTGGTTAGGGTTAAGGAAACTGCTAAGTCTTCTAACAAATGCTTAAATTAATAATTATTAACTTGCTGAAGTCAGTCAGTTGATCCTTTCGTTCCTTAAACCTTCAAAAACTCAGTAAAGTGTCTCTGTTCTGAAATATATTCATAAATTCCAATTAAAGCTGGGTTAGGCAGTTTTTTCTCCTATCGTTGGACAAAACATTCTTACAAACCTTTCAGCAGATTATAATTAATGTAACATGAGAAGAGACTAGACCCATGTACCTTCTCTTGGCTCCACTCTCCTGAGAAAATTTAACCAATGATGGAAAACTTAAGCCAGTCACTGGTCTGTTCACCCAAAACAATATAAAGATCTACAAAGTCCGTGGTGAGAGCAGGATGTGGTAGTTGGATGGGTCGAGTAAAGCTCAGGAGAGGGGCTTCAAATTCTGTGTAGAGCCAAATGTCAAAGAAACTTTTTACTAGTGATGCATGATATTGAAATTTCTGGCAGATACCGATACTAAGATTTCTGATATCGCTGATAACCGATATTACCGATGTCGATATTCAAGTTTTGTTGCCACCAAAATATGAGCATAAGTAAGCACTGTGAGAACCTGAAAACTATTCAAAAGAAGCCCAAATTAGACCACATAGTCTTTCTTATTACGTAGCAAAAGCAAAACATATTTGAACATATTTGAGTCCAGGACCATTTTAGTAAAAACATCTGTGAAATATTAACAATATCAAATGTAGAGATGAAGGCGCTGATGTTAAACAATCATCGGTTTTTCACATTGACTAAATTTGTTCATCGGACCGATACATCGTAAAAAACACTAATATCGGCCGATACCGATGTGGGCGCCGATATATCGTGCATCCCTACTTTTTACTTAACTGTTCTTGTGCATTTAAAGCTGTTGGATTTGTTGTCTGGTGGATCGACTTCGAGCTGCAGGAGGAGGGATTCCTGATTTCTGCCTGCCTGTAGCTTTAAGTTTTATTAGTTAACTATTTACCGTATCATGTAGCCACACACATATTCAAATAGCTGAAGTTGTGCTGTCCAAACGCTTACTTACTTGTATCCTACAGGACTGGATTTATAGTTTTTATAAGAGAACTGAGGGAACATTACCAGTGGCCGAAACCCCAGGAGGTTAAGAAAATAATAATTGCTATGTGCCACGGTGTCTTTTTGATCAAAAAATGTCCAAATTCTGAACACACAGTGGCTTTTAAACCTATTTCATGTCTAACATGTGCACTACAAATACAAAGTTTATCATGTGGATCGCTCTTAAGTCTTTCAACAAATGAACACCTGTGATCAAAAGTGACCATTTTATTTTGATTATATTACATATAACATATAGATGATGCAGATTACATTGTAAAAAAAATAGATGTTTAACTCATGTATTGGTTTCATACTTTCTTTAAAACTTTTTTTCATTATTTATTATTATTTTCTCTGTCTTTCTTCACAGTTTGTTTTTGGTCTCTTATTATCTGAAAATACCGTGTGTTTGATTAAACAGTGTGTAAAACGCATGCGATGCTGTCGATGCTTAATTGACTCGTGATCATAAAAATGTAATAACGGCACCGGGTGACATTCAGGCTGAGAGGAAACACAAACACGGCGCTACAGTTTGAGTAACTCTGACACAAACTGTGCGACGTGTCAACAGAACCTGTTTTCGGCGCGAGCAGACATGACAGAGTGTTAATGAACCCGGATCAACACGTGTCCCAGCTCCCGTACAAACCGACAGCATCTGCATATGTTCACACTTACGACTGCTTCCTGCTTCTTCCGTGATTGGAACAGCAAGACTATCAGGCACTCGGATGAGGTGAACGAACGACGAAGCTTGTTTTGGAACGTCGAAGAGTAACTCAAAAATATACACGTGCGAGCGGTTAAATTATGAGGTGAGTGATTGTGCATTCTTGTTGATCACAGTCTTAAGTTATTACCAATCATCTGAAAATCCTGTGCATGGAATAGTACAAAAAAAGAAGAACACAATGCAGCATTACAGGGAAAAAAAAATCTGTCTTAGGAAGTCTTGCTCAGACCCCGTCGAGCGAGCAGCTACGGCCACAATCAGCAGGTTATTGTCTGAGCTTTCCTCTCTAATCACGACATGGTAGGTTGTAGGTTTTTTTTTTTTTTTGCATCTGGAAAAATAGTTCAGCATCATGGCATGCCTTTTAAATGAAAAGGTTTTTGGAGTGACTACCCGATGAGGCTGATGTCAGGATCTGCCAGCGGTGGATTCCTACAGACCTCAGTGTTTGTTCATCGCTGCAGTTTGTTTTCAATCACAGAAAAATTACATGGTACAAGATAAACCAATAGCAAGCTCCGCAGGAAGCCCAGTTCCTCAATATCGCAACCTCAGGAGACACGCCATCAGATGATTTTTGTGTATTTTCACTAGTTTTTGACTGATTGCGACTGTTTTAATTAAACGACATTAATTAAATCATGCAGGGTTTCCATTTAGAATCTCTGCCGTCGTGCGTTCGTCGCTGAAATGTGTTCCCTTTCAGCGATCTCCATTTTTAGTTGTATTTATCGCTCTATTTATATGCGGCAGATCTTGTTTTTGTGCCACCATGTGTGCTGCCCATGGATGTGGGCAATGTAAATTCCCAGATGCCACAAAAAAAAAAAAAAACCTTTTTACTCGTTCAATCTGTGAAAGTAGTGCCAGTGTGGTGCGTTTAGCAGAATAAAAGCTAAATGGAGAGTGACAAAGTGCCCCTGAGGGGTAGTGATATTTTTTGCCTTGACTCTTCTATGACACCTTGATAAGGCAATTATAGAGTAATTACCTTAACAAGTAGCATTAGAGAAAATTATCCTCATTTTTCTGCTAAAATAACACCAAATCAGTAGTGAGTGAATTTCAGAATCTCTAATCAGCAGCTCATTAGGTGCTGCAACTGCCTGATTTAGGCAGCCGTCAATGACAAATGCAATTAGCGCTACAAAACAACAAAAATGTGACAACATTGTGCCAAACAAGCCCGATAAATCCGTCACATCCTTCAGAGATTTCATGTGTTTATTCAATTCATAATGGCTAATTGTATCTGGAGAGTCTGTGTGCACGATTCCAGCAAACCCCGAGATGCTATCCGTGGCCTGAGTGAAACAAAAGGTTCAAAGTCAATGGGAGCCGCGGCGCCACGGAGCGTCGGAGAATCGCTCCTCTTTCAGCAAATGGAACAGATAAGCGGAAACGTTTCCTTCCTCTCTTCTCCCGAGTTAGCTGGTGCAGCAAGGTCAGGTGAATGTGATCAGCCGGTGTGTCTAAGCGTATTATCAGGTGAAATCTGTGGAGTGACGTGAGGGAACCGGGCCACTCAGCTGTCTGGAAAAATCATTACACAGGGCCGGACATTTTGGATAACTTTGGAGGCAATCGGCCGCCTGGGACGCTGCATGGATCGCTCCGTGACCAAAACGCCCTTGAATGAAACACTTCCTCATCACACCGGTTGGGAGCCTAATCGAGAGACGACTGTTTTTTAGGAGAACAGGCCCAGAAGAGGGAACGACTCCAAGTAAAACTCGCTGTATGTCCAGAACTTTAAAGCTGCAGTGCAGTGATGCTGCATGGCAGGGAAATGTCTTCATTATGAAAACCTCGATGTAAACTCTGCACATACATGGATTTATATTTTTAGGCAAAATGAACCACAGTGTGTTAAACAGAGCCACATTTTTGGAATAAAACTTCATCTTTGATTTGCATGTATTTATAGCGAACTTCAAACTTGATCGTTTAACTTTTTCTTGAGTTTGTTCAAAATAATTTACATATGTGAGCGATAACAACATTAGCCATCGCCAGGGTAACGGCTACCACACAACAAATAAACAATAAAAATGAAACTATCACTCACAGTATGCTGAAATGTTTGTTCTACATTCATAACTGTGTGAGCTTGAATAAAACCTCTATGAACCCTTTTCAGTTGATGTAACAAACTTGCTAGCAAACAGTTCTTCATTGACATATCCAACCAATAGCTAGCAGCATTAGCATTATTTGGGGTTGTTTTCTGGTCACCAAGTCCAATATTCACTTTCTTTTTAGCCCTTTTGACCACTTTTAGTGCTCAGTGTTTATGGAAGTTGTTTATGATGGAGTGTATCTTGTGATTTTAATTTTTTTTTTAATTAAAAAACCTTTTGTTTTGGAAGTAGTTGTTTAACTGGAGCCAGCAAATTTACAACGTTATCGCCATGGTTGTGGTGGTATTCTATCTGCCCCCACTGCTACTGATGGTGGAAACAGAACTGGAACCGCTAACTAAACTAGCATCAGCAGCCAAGTACTGCCTGTGCGTTCTGGACACTTCCATCCCATCGGAGCGCTCCCCCGGGGTGGAAGTGGCCGTTCAAGAATCAAGCCCTCCTTGTATCTCGATCTCCGTCTTGACAATCTGACATAAAAGAAGGTTTTACATTTAGTGTCGGATTATCGAGTCACGACTGTACTTACCAGTGTTTTTATTAATCATGTCTATCCCATTTATATCAATGATGGTAGCATACTACACCCTATAATACTGTATAGTTTAAAAATAGCCCCACAAAGTGCATCCTACAATTTGATCACACATTTTCTTCTTTAAGAAGTTGCAACAGAAACTGAGCAGTACAGCCTGTATTAAGGGAGGGTTTAATGTCAGACTGGTTTATTAGGCTGTACTGGTTTGATCTAGATGTGCCTAAAAAGCTATTAATATTTAAGACTATTGATGTAGGACTGTGGAGACAAAGCACAAGACATGTAAAATAAGCACATTTAACAGCTCCCTTAAGCCTGAGTCACAATGCTTTATGATCCATCAGCCGCCGACACAACAACAGATCGGCTCCGTTCCTTTAAAAGTCACCAAAGTCAACCCCTTTAATTTATTTCCTTAATATTTTAACATCACGCAAACTTAAACTTGGAATTCCTAATTAGTCTCGTAATCATAGCTCATTAATTATAAGCTATAATTAGTCAGAGATCAGCCTAATGATAAGACACAATTATGTCTCCAGATGCATTGTTCCTAATCAAGGCCTAATATTCAAACACAGCCCAGTGAGTGTAAGATGTAAACTGTCTGTCATCATAAAGTCAATCCTTGCTTTTGTGACCCCCTCCTTTAAAACGCATCTCATCCCGTCTGCCTGCGAGCATGATGCACGTCTGCCTCGGCGTGTGCGCATGTTAAGCGCGATGAAGTATAGTTATTACCATACATAAACCGGACGTTTGAAGTAAAATAGCATTTAATGACTCATTTGAAGTATCTGAATTGCAAAGGGAATGAAACATCCCTTTGAAGGAGGAAATGCCATATTCCAATCAAACATTTCACTGTTGCGAAGGTTAATGAATGCCATTAGCCCGGCGCCAGTAAAAATTCAGACTTGTACTTTCCGCGAGATGCATAAATTAGATAAAAAGCCAGAATCCAAAAACTTCATACAGGCGGGAATGTATGACAGAAACACAATTACATGCCTGTGGAAGGAGCGGCGGCTAAATGGAGTCGATTTGACAAGCTCCGACAACTGGAAGTTAGCGCCTCCGTCAACTTGTTTTGTCACGCCGGCTTCCTCGTACACAAGCTAGTCTATCAATAAGCCGTATTGCCGTTCGCCGCCAAAAATATTTATCCCGTTTAAAAAATCGGTTTCATTAACATATATTTACAAAATCCTCTCCTAATTGTGGCTCATCTGCATGCACATTAACGAGATTCATCACCAAACTGAATCACAGCGCACCGCCAAAATGTTACCAACTCCGCCGACCGGCTCGTTGCATGACTGAATGGGTGACAATATTTATTTTCCAGAGATATGACAATAATTATTCACCAATTTGCTCTTTAAGTTTCCTTTGAGATGCTAATTAGTTGTTCATTTAGTTGTATCCTTTTGGGCTAATGGCTCATCACTTCTTGAAGTGTCCTGCTCGGCACTAATAAGGTCTGACGTAGGCGGTTTCTATACTTCATTACTCCTTTCAAATGATCATTGGCCTCCTTAATTAGATGATAGTTGAATTATAGCCCCGCTGTAGACTGCGACCTTGAAAGGAAGTTGAGATCTGACAAATGACGCCGCGGGACTGGGAGCTAATGACTGAGACGGAATGACACCTTGTTTTGGTAGGCGTTAGCGGCGCGTTGGTCACTTTGAGAGATTTTCACTTTGGGCTGCACAAAGTCACACGTGAAAGTGATTACTGTGACACGCTGGTGATCTTTTTTGCCTTTTAATATCAGGAGTCGGAGAACGTGCTCTTCCTGCAGTTCACTTTCGGTAAAGCCGGAGCAGGAGGCTGGTGTTGACTTCATGCACAGTGAGGTGGGATATTGGAAATCTCTGCACTCACTTCTCCAGGTTGAACAGTATCATTGAAAATTCCCTTCCAATATCAGAGCACTGATGAATTAGATGATAAAAAAAAAAAGGAAGTATTTTCCCCCCAAATGCCTGAATGTGCCGACGACTGTTGCCAAATGGTTAGTCTGGCTAAGCTCAGGATAATAAATAAAGTGTTTTTGTGCAGATGTGCCAGCATCCAATCAGGTTGTTAAAAAAATTAGAAAAAGCGCCTTTTGGTTGGGAAATATTTTTACCCTACAATCTTTAAACTGTATGAAATCATCAGGCTCTCTTCCATAGCTAAACTTGAGTTGTTAGACAATTAATGCTAAGTAATTGTGTATTATGATTTATTCTGAGAAGGTATTACCGATTTGTGTTGTGCTTCATATTCTGATGAGACACTGAGAAAGTGTCAATATTTAAGTTATTATTGTCATCAGGGTTTTGGGTTTTATATATAAGTGTTCAACTTCCTCCAAAAGCCTTTTCAAACTTTAAAACTTTCATTTTGTGGATCAAATGTTGACTTTCATTT
Source organism: Stegastes partitus (assembly GCF_000690725.1). Classification (NCBI taxonomy): domain Eukaryota; kingdom Metazoa; phylum Chordata; class Actinopteri; family Pomacentridae; genus Stegastes; species Stegastes partitus. The sequence continues at coordinate 24,570 of NW_007577792.1, forward strand.
TAAATTTTTGGTTCGAAATGAAAACAAAACAAAAAAGAAAAACTACCTCCAGCCCCCCATGACCCTAGTGAGGATTAAGCGGTGTATAGATAATGGATGGATGGATGGTCCGACTTCATATACATTTTTACAGCGAGGAACTCATTTTTCTAATTATTTTAACACCACGATAGTAAACTTAAATGTCTGAAGGTTTAGCTTGAGGTAAAGTCAGGAGATCGTCCTCTGGGCACCATGAATGTATCTCCCTCATTATTTTCAGTTTATAGTGGTGGACTGACGCCAGAGCTGTCACTCTAACAATATCAAAAATACATTCAGTTCATCCGGTCTGCTGGATGAAACGACGTGTCAGAGGCTTTGCTAAACACCTCCGGTAAAGAAAAGCATTCTGGGATCCACCTCAGGCCTCCGATGATCCTGAATGGATGGAGGGCAGGACGGAAGGACGCATGAGCGAACGCTATCAAATATAAAAATAGCCTAAACCCACACAGTGAGCAGCGCGCGACAACTCGTGCAAAGGTGTCCTACAGCACCAACACCCACCGGCTTCCTTCACACAAAGCAACAACCAGTCGATTCAGCCAACATCCAGGGTTTCATCAAATCTGGTGTTCCTAGTTAACCAGACTCCTGCAGCTCCCGCTCCATCACCGAGGCAGCACTATCACTCTTGATGTACACCACCACATCACTCCAGTAAGCAAAATCCCCTGAGACGGGTCTTTTTTCAGTGCTAACATGTGAAATATTGCTTTCCTGGGTGTTCACTCAGGCGAGCAAAAATCATTGCCTCTCTCTGGGTAAGGTTGACAGATGGCCATCCACACTGTGAGAAAAACAAAGGCTTGGATGGCAGAGTGAACAACCAGGTCGGCCCATGTTTTATCTCCCTTCACTCTGTAAAACGGCCTCCAAGGTTAACCCCAGCTGGCTTTCTTTAGTTTTACTTAAGAGGAAAAGCACAGAAACAGCAGGTTGCCTGGACCTAGTTTTAGCCTTTAGATTAGTTTAAAGCTTTCCTCCCTGTGGAGAAAAAAAAAAATGATTTTGAACTTTTCTTCCGTGTTTCTGATTTGAAATCCACATGAATACCTGGCAGGGTATCTCTGACATATTCTTACACTTAATCAGCATGCTTAGAAATTAACAACTTCAAACTGAAATGCAATTTGCATGTGTTTGCTTGTGCAGAATAATCAAATCATGCGGTATTAGGCCACGCATCAAGCACTGGAGACAGTGGTTTTGTTCAGTCTGAGCTAATTGAGCCCCTCTGCCATCTTTTTTAGAACAGTGTCTGACATAACCACTGGTTGTCGGCAGTCTGACAAGTATCAGATGAATAATTTTAATGTTAATTACATAGCAGCAGAAATACATTAGAAAATCCTTTCATGACGAGCAATGAGGGAAGTTAAAGATGTCGTTAAATGCAATCTCCAAGGATATTTTTATAAAGAGAGGACATGAGAGAAGCAAATGGTTGTGTTATATTTATAAAACCGGGGTTAAGCTGAACTTTCTTTTCATTTAGTTAAGTTCGGTTGGGCCTGGAGGGTTGCAGCTATCACCCAGAACAACATGTGTGTCGTCACGAAGCTCAGAACAATACAGACTGATCCACAGAAGGTCTATTTATACACCAGAGGCCGTCTGTCATTTTGTCAGCGTTTCCTCAAAGTGCAGAAATGTAATCTCGGTGCTGAGACGCTGGTATTATTTTTCATGGATATGATTTACGCTTAATTTCCAGAATATAAGTTATTGATTTGCTGATCTACCTGCTGTGATCTCGTCTACATAACTGCCGATGATCTCATTTTCAAACGCTGTGACATGCCGAAGTCCTCGAATGAAATGGAAGATTGATTTGGAGGATGTGGTGGAAATCTGGGCTTGATCGCTGCAACATTTCTGCACATTTTCATTCTGCCTTTTTCAATTTTCCAACAACACAAAGGCATCAGTTTCATAATATATTACTACACTGTGCAATGCTGAATATTTGCTGTACTTTATGCTGCGTCACATTACGCAGCGTGTTCATCATTATATCATTGGCAGTATATTTGAAAATACTAACCCTCTTGTAACCCAAATCTTCAATCACACAAACCAGGATTTATAAATCACTCCGACATAAAGTCCCAGGATGTGACAGCTTCACAGTGACATCACCAACCGAGCGTCGTAAATTCCTGTCTGAACTTAGCTTGTAGTCAGCGTGGCAGGGCGGTCTGTTAGATCTATGACCTTAAGTGAAACTAGAAATTCCTGGTTCGGGATCCCGCTGACATTTGTAATATAATAAATAACATCCAGCCTTGCAGCACAGCCTCGCTCAGCTCCGTGCTATTTCATTGACTCTACATGTTTAGACAAGCACGGTTGTTTTGTTTTTAAAAAAAACGTTGTGTTTACTCCTTATTTCTGATATTTTGCTGCCTTAAACAGTGTTTCCCACAAACTTTACACCGTCTGTAAGAGGAGATGAATTCATGTGGAAGTCAACAGGTCAAGACTAGATTAGACCACAGACTGTATGTAGCCACTAATTAGTTTGTTGACGACCATTTTGAAGCCTTGGCCTTTGGCAGTTGCCATCTTGGTCTTTTATAACCAGATGTAAGGAAGAAGCCGAGGATCTGACGGAGAACTTGAGGACACTATGATATG
>NW_007577792.1:28117-39840 GCF_000690725.1 Stegastes partitus
AAGACCATAAACTTGTTGTTTCCTCAGCTAACAAAACAAGTGAGAAGCAGAGTCACTGACTCATAGTTCTACACAGTCAGACATCTTTATGCAACCAGTTAAGTCGCCACCTGCTGGCTCTTATAAAGAACGCAGGTTTAAGGTACCTCCACATTGGCTTCACTTCTTAGACCCAGAGGCGACATCCATCTGTTGTATACATACTATGATTCGGATAAAGCTAACAGACGGTGACAGGTGACTTTAGAACAGAAGGTTAATAACACTGCAGACATGGATGGAACCAAATTGCAATGTTTTGATACAATGATAGTTGCTTAGTTGCTTTAATCCTTACAGAGTCTGCTGTGGTCCGTAGATGTTAACTTACCCATAGTGCACACATTTGGTGAAAAAACCTGAAGTTTCACGACACTCTGTGCGGTCCAACAACTGCGAGATAATCCCAAAATTAAAGCTCATGTCTAGTTTTGCCACAACTCTACATTATGCATGTTCTGTGGGTGGAGCCACTAGAAACAGGAACAATCTGCAAATGTTACATGTGCAATGCTGCCAACATCTGGATGTAATGTGTCCGAATAACGAAGCAGCTTTTGTTGGTAGTCCAGTACCTGCACTTGTTAAGGGTGGTGAATGAGTTTACAAGACAATTATACATAAAATACACATATCATTCCCAAGACAATATCTGCCTCTTGAGCTGCCAAATGCCAAGCTGTGGTCTCAAGCTAGTGGCTAACTTTGTTGGTTTGCAGTTTGTTGTCGGGCACATGGACCACGGTGCTTTATTACTGAAAACACCTTCCTGCTGCTGCTGGAGACGATCACAGTTAAAGACCGCGGTGAGACTAAAAAGATAAATCTCCTGTAACACCGAAACCATCCTAAAAAGCTCATCAGGCTTGAGGTTAACGGCACAGTCGGGATGATAATTCACTGTTTATGTTTCACTAGGAGTCACCCCCCGTCTCCATTATGTAGTCCATAATAGATCCAAACCAAAATACTGAGCGGAGCAGCTTTGGAGTTGTAAATATTTTGAACGGACACATTTTGTTTGTGCCAAGTCAGTGTTGTATCGTTAAGTTAGAGGCTTCACCTTGGTCCGACGGCATCAGCCATCTATCAGCACAAGATGGATGCTCAAGTCTGGTGGCTGGCATAAAGATGACCAACGCTGTCTTGGCGGTGACGGAGACGCTCCGTTGCTTTGATGCGCCGACTCGCAATACGGTGTCAGCAAAATGGACCGGGTGGCTGTAAAACGGCGGCGTCAAGCTGTAAGTCTGCACATAGCCGGGGTCACTTCACCTGGTTGCTGAGAAGCTGCGCGGTCAACCCTGAAAGCATGTGTGCACGATGATTCGATCTGCTGAGGCTGCACCGAAGAGCAAAACCCATCGCACGCAGGAAAAATTCACTCAAGAAGCAGGATAGTTGAAACTTGGAGGATGAGGCGCTTGAAACCGATTCAGGATTAAAAATAAACACTGCGGGCTGTGACAGCACAGAGGTATCATGTCACGCTGTGCCCTCACATTCACCGCTAACCTCCCATGTATGTTTTATCCTCGCTGCTGCGCTTCAGTGTCCATCACTCCCAGCAGTTCTTCTGGGCGGTCATAACTCATGCAGAGTTTTGTCACAGAAGAAGCCTCCTGTCCTCTGGGATCAGCTCCACGTTATCCCCCTCAGCATTGATTAGCACTGTGTTACACTGACATGGACAGAGACAGATAGAGTCTCCTGGATCTGTCCGCCTGATAATACCCACTGCCAAACCAGGGGAGGATGTTGAACCAAACAGGCACAATGTGTTCCGACATCTCTGCGGCTAATGTCAGGAGAAGGCGTTTCGACAATGAGGAAATGAGGAGGTGACCCTGCGAGGCCACGATGCATATTGCTTTGACCCTCCCACTTGGCCCCGCAATTGTTTTTCAATTAATCGCAGCCACTTTGCGGCGAACGACACTGACAGATGGCAAGGTCTTTGTCGGGGTTCATGGGGGTGTGAGGCAGATAGTGCTTACTGGTGGGGAAAAGTGAATTTTGGGGCCAAATGATACACGCCCCCGAGCAGAGCCGCTGAGGCAGATTTCTAAGTGCTGATCTATTCAAAGTGCAAGGAACCAGGAAATAAGGTGGAGGTGTCTCTACAGGTCTAGAGGATATTACAGCGCTATGTCAAAGGAGAGCTTTGCATGATGAAGAGACACAATTTAAGTATCATAGTTAGTCAGTTAGCCTTTTAAACTTTCACTGCGGCTATTTGCCAGTGTTACACAAAGCCCAACACTGGGAGTATTTCTTAATTTAAAAATCAAACTAGTAACCACAGATATGCTGTCATTGCTCAAAACTAAATGTCTTGCTGCAACCAACGCCGCCTTCTGGCTTTGTGTAACTTAGCAGGCCAATATTCTACATCTGCAAACCACAAACTAAAGAAGGATGACAAATTGTTTGAAGCACAGAATGTAATTTGTACCACAAGAAGTCTTTAAGTTAAAGCAGTGACAAAGACGTAGCTAGATGATGTTGTAAGGTAGCTAACATCATGAGAGTCCATGTTGTCACCAGTGTTTCTGATACAGATGAGGTAATACAATAAAGTCCTATTTATGTCAGTTTTAATCATATATATTCACATTATGTCTTTCCATTCTAATGACGTAGCAGCAAATAATGTTAGCTAACGTAAAACGATGTGTCGACAACATGAACGGCTACCGTAGCTAATGCTAATGGTCTATTCAGTGGTGGGGAAGCCGCGCGTTGTTATGTATGGTCAAACAGATAATTGTCATCCATCACGAGTAAGCAATACAAATAGTAGAATTAAAAAAAACCAAAAAACAAAAAAAAACCCCAACAGTATCACCCTGTGTCCACTGTGTTTTCCCAGCTACAGGAGGTAAATGGGAAATGATGCCATTGACTGGCAACCAACTGAAAAGCATTGTTGCATTGAATACAACTACTGGTTTCTATTTAAACACTGTTGGAAACATTCAGGATAATGTCAGGACACAAGTAAAAGAATTTTACGACACTGGTCTAGTCAGTTTTAGACATTTTAATGCAGAATCATACCTTTAAGTCCTCCAATTGTTGATTAAACCCCTAAAGAGTCATCTCTGCATATTGAGGGAACATTTTTAAACTTTTTTTTTTCCAATCCTGCCCTTAAATGGCTTAAACGTAACTTAAGCTTCCTCTAGAATTTGTGGATCTATGAGGTTCCCGCCTTTTTCTCACTCACCCCTCCCCACTCATGGCAGCTTGAGCACACCAGCTCACCTAAACACTGAACAGCTACTTTACAATACACAGTGGCAAAGTTGTAATACTGGATTAATTCAGACATACATGTTTGAACCAGAAACCAATTTTTAAGAGGAAGAATAAAACAGAAAGTCCCATTTTGCAAGTTGAAAAGCTCCTTATTTTGTTACATATAAAACCCTGGAAGTCTGACTGTGTTTTTAGATGTCATCAGCTGTGGAAATGTTCAACCATGGTGCTGACTGTTTATTTCACTCATGATGTCCTCAAACATAACAAAACTTGAGTTTAATGGGTTTTTGATTTACATAAATTACGAGCCATTTGGTAAAAACTTCTGTTTTTCCTACTAAAATACAAATACTGAATCTATAGCTTTTACATGACTTCACCAAACATTGGGAGAATCACACCTGAAGCTGCTGTATGAGTGAAAAATAAACAGAACATGACGCCAATTTTAATAACGCATGACAACAACATTTTATAATTGTTGGCTCAACTTAATTTCAAGTCAAATTTATTCTTATCTGAACAGAAAAAACCCATCAGTTAACAGCTATAGTACATTTAATTTGATGAACCTAACATCGGACTGTGATCAAACAAACATTCAAAGTCATTAGACTGAGTTACCACAACAAGCACTAATGAGCCTCTTCGTTTAGTCGCCTGAAAGGAGGTTTTTGCAGCTGGTTGCCTTTTATTTTTGGGGCTTCCTCAGCTTCTACCTTTTTACTGTGTGTGAGTTGTGAGCAGCTAAACCAAAGAGTGATGGTCTCTTGTAAAACTGTTTACAACCATCCAGTAAGAGTTTTTAGAGGACTGAAGAGGCAGGATGTCGCAGAAGACAAAGAAGTGAGTGCAAAGAAATTAAAAGCAAAAATAAGTTTAGTCTTCTGTTTCACTAAATTCATGTTACAGCTCCTACATAACTTTAATGTCATAGCATTATAGTTGTGGGTTCAGTCTCTTCTCTCTCATACAGTTCATGTGGAACTAAAAGGTGAGTAAATATGACATTTGCAGGAATAAAAACTACAAATAAATTCATATGCGTACATGCTGGATGTGTACACAAGCTTTTTAAACCACATTTTTATGATCATGATAATAATGTTAGTTTCTATCACTAAAACATTAACTAATAAGAAAATAACTGGACCAATCATAACAAGGACTAGTCAAAAATTGATTTTTGATTGATTTTGATTTAAGAGTCTGCACTGCATGAAAAGTTGTGTGAATAACACGCCAAGTTTACATGTTATCAGAACGCATTTGTATCACACACCATAAACCAGCAACCAATGACCTCCTTCCTCTGACCAAACCACAAACAGTTCTTGTGTTAATTTAGCGCCATAAGACGACATCAGAAAAGTTAAAAATGCACAGACAAGATGTGTAAAATGCTGAAAAATGTGAAGTCTCCACTTCCTGCTCGCTGCAGCTCGAGCACACCAGCTCACTTACGACTCTGCTCAAACACTGTGAAACTACTGTGAATGGAACAATGTTATGCACAATACTGGACTGATTTAGTCTCACATGTCAAAGCCAGAAACTGCTTCTGAAGAAGAATAATGATACAGGAAGCTCCAAATAGACAGGATTAGTTCTTTATGAAACCCTGGAAGTCTGAATCTGTGTAGTGGAGGCTGATATGTCAACACTGCAGCTTCAAGGTGGAAATACTTAGGCATGGCCAAACATTTATTAAGTACTAAGGATGCACGATATATCAGCGACCACATCGGTATCGGCCGATATTAGTGTTTTTTCCGATGTATCGGTCTGATGAACAAATTTAGCCGATGGTGATTGTCTAACATCAGCGCCTTCGTTTCTACATTTGATGTTGCTGCTGTTTTACAGATGTTTTTACTTAAATGGTCCTTTAACGTTAAATATGTTAAAATATGTTTTATTTTTGTTATGCAATAAAGAAGACTATGTGGTCTAATTTGGGCTTCTTTTAAATAGTTTTCAGGTTCTCACAGTGCTTACTTACACTCATTTTTTGGTGTAAACAAAACTTGAATATCGACATCAGTGATATCGGGTATCGGCGATATCAACAATCTTAATATCGGAAATTGGTATCTGCAAAAAAATTTCAATATCGTGCATCACTAGTAAATACTATATGAACATGCTGAGATGGTAATAAAATGAAAATAAAATTGAATGTTGATTTTGATTTTGAATTTTGAATTTTGAATGCTGTTGTTGTTGCTGATTTTATGTTGGTGTTGTGTTGTTGTTGTTTTTTTCTGCTGTAGCAATGTAGCAAGGATCAATAAAGTTTTATTCTAATTCTAATTCTTCTATTCTAAAAACTTGATTTTCACAGGAGGGATTTTTTAAAACTTAACTCACAGTGTAACACCATGTGTGTTCTCAGCCTGTTTCTGCTGCCTCCANAGAAAAGTTAAAAATGCACAGACAAGATGTGTAAAATGCTGAAAAATGTGAAGTCTCCACTTCCTGCTCGCTGCAGCTCGAGCACACCAGCTCACCTGCGACTCTGCTCAAACACTGTGGAACAACTGTGAATGGCACAATGTTATGCACAATATTGGACTGATTTAGCCTCATGCAAAATCCAGAAACTGCTTCTGAAGAAAAATAATGATACAGGAAGCTTCAAATGGACAGGATTAGTTCTTTATGAAACCCTGGAAGTCTGAATCTGTGTGGTTGAGACTGATATGTCAACACTGCAGCTTCAAGGTGGAAATACTTAGGCATGAGCAAACATTTAGTAAATACTAAGGATGCACGATATATCGGCGACCACATCGGTATCGGCCGATATTAGTGTTTTTTCCGATGTATTGGTCTGATGAACAAATTTAGCCGATGTGAAAAAACGGTGATTGTCGAACATCAGCGCCTTCGTCTCTGCATTTGATGTTGCTGCTTTTTCACAGATGTTTTTACTGAAATGGTCCTTTAACGTTAAATATATGGATTACTTTTGTTACGTAATAAAGAAGACTATGTGGTCTAATTTGGGTTTCTTTTAAATACTTTTCACATTCTCACAGTGCTTACTTATACTCATTTTTTGGTGTAAACAAAAATTGAATATCGACATCAGTAGTATCGGTTATCGGCGATATCAGAAATCTTAATATCGGAAATCGGTATCGGCTAAAAATTTCAATATCGTGCATCACTCGTAAATACTATATGAACATGCTGAGATGGTAATAAAATGAAAATAAAATTGAATGCTGATTTTGATTTTGAATTTTGAATGCTGTTGTTGCAGATTTTATGTTGGTGTTTTTTTTTTTTCTGGTGTAGCAATTTCAATAAAGTTTTATTCTAATTCTAATTCTAATATTCTAAAAACTTGATTTTCACAGGAGGGATTTTTTAAAACTTAACTCACAGTGTAACACCATGTGTGTTCTCAGCCTGTTTCTGCTGCCTCCAAGTGGCTAAAAAAACACCGCTTTTGCACGTTAAAGGATTGTGGGATGTGGAAGAAGAATGCAGCTGACCCTCGGCTGTGTGTGGACAGCGGACCCCACACTCCGTCGACGGCCAAACCCCGACCATCCCTCTCCTTTATGGCCCACTAAAGTGCTGGCAGATGTGCCGTTAAGTAGCTCTCAACGATTGTTAGTGGAGCCCTAACTTCTCCCTGGTGCTGAGCTATTGATTTTGCATTAGATAAACATGAATCTTGTAAATAAGAGGTGAGCGTGGATCCATCGACTCTCCCCATTGTACTGCGAGAGAGAAGGAGCTTTAAGCATTAGTCAACACAATGAACAGAGCTTCATTTGAAGCGTAATTATCTTTCCCACTGAAGTGCAGTGAGGGGACAAATGGGAGCGCCAGAGGTGACGGATTCTCTACTGGTGGACTACAGAGGTCAAACCTCGCAGCTAAAAGACTAGCGAGGGAAAAAAATGGAGAGCGATGATGACTAACAAACACAATTTTAGGCTAAAATCAAAGTTGGAAGTGAGATGGAAATATTGATGAACGCTTTTGGCAAAGAAACAGATGAGGGTCAGAGGGCTGTCTTTGTGAGTGGCCTTTACAGTTCATGAGGCAGGAATTAGCTTTGCATATGGGGGGATTTTCAACGCATGACAGAACAGCTGTGTTTACTGTTTGTCTATAAGCAGAAAACAGAGGATGGAGTAAAGGCCTGCTGCGCTCGGCTGTATGAACCATAAATCAATGTCTTTCAGGGACCAGAGTCTCACCAGAATGTCAATATGTACCGGTGAAGAAAGTTATGGTCCTGATCTGATCCAATAATTTAAATCTACTGTACGGACATAAAACAATAGCCTGGTGCTGGCTCTTGGCTTACTACCACAGATTTTCATCAGGGCTTTAATGATAGCAATAATGTTCTGAACACTGCCAGGACAGAAATTCATTTCAGAAAGAGGAGGAAAAAAAAAAAAAACCCTTGATGGTGTTTGATCCATCTGTTAGAGCGACTTTTCTCTGTAGTGAGGAATTTATGAAAAAGTCTCTAACAAGTCTGATTTATGTTTATAGGCTTCTAAACAGACAGGTAGTCAGTGGAGCTCGGGGAGCGCTAAACACAAGTACATAAAAACAATGGAGAAGGGATTGGATCAGCTCAGCTGAAACACATTTGTCCTGAGGGAAAAAGCCTCTTCGGCACCAAAGAGCGGCGGCGGGCGCAGACAGTATATCTGGGAAATGGAATCCTTTGACCGTTTATTAATCAATAAACACATTGGGTTGCATCAAAGCGTGACGCATTTTGGTCTGTTTTTTAATGTCACTGATTAATTTTAGCGGGGTCCTTCGGTGCTGCACGGGGCTGACAGCTAACAAATTGTGTGCGAGTCCGTGTGTGGTTGGATCTGATGCAGTAAATACTTCACCGCCGTAAAGAACAAGCATCAGTGGGCATCACATTATCAGCTTTTCTCTCACTTTCCTCATTACGACGTACGGTTATGGCTTTAATTCGAGCTGTGTGGACACTATGGGAGACAACCGTGCTGGTTTACTGTCTTCTAAGCTGCATTTTTATACACAAACACACACACACACAAACACACAACAAATGCCCATATATGTTGTCGCTGCACGCTGACATCCAGAGGCCCTCTATCTCCCGAGTCTTTCGGTGGAGAGGCATGTAAGTTGGAGGCTGGATGAGATTGAAAGTGAAAGCCTTCCAGTTTTATTTAACCCTGTCCCTCTGATTCAATATGAAGCCTGCCTGTGTGCAGATGATAACTGAGAGCAAAAGGTTGACATCAATAGGTCTGACTGACTGTCTCTGCCTCTGTGTGTGTGTGTGTGTGTGTGTGTGTGTGGGAGGGGGGTGCACCAGTCTGTCTACATGCATACATGTACACATGTTGGGGGGTGACTGTGAATATACATGAGCATCTCGAGTGTGGCCTTGTGTGTATACATGCTATATATGTATATAAATTGTGTGTGTGTGTGACAGGCTGCCAGAGAGTGTGTCTGTCAGTGAGTGATTAATGAAACCTGCTACACTAATAATCCCCCTGTAATAGTTTTCTCAGAAGATGGCCTATTTGATTATTGGAATTCATTGGGGCCTTTAATTACATGCACCAGGCATTTCCAGGCTAATTTGTACCTCCGTCCTGTTTAGCATTTCAAAGTGGCAAATCGTTCACAGCGCCTTATTAGACACCTCCGATACCTGACGCAATATTCTCTGCAGCCTCGGCCGCGTCAATAAAGAAAGTTGAAATTTAATAACAGACGTCGAGGTAACACGGTCGGGGTACATCAGCAAACACAAATCTGTCTCTTATTAAAATACGTCCTGATTGAATTGTTACCCCCAGGTGCACAGACGGACGTATTTCTGTAATGAAACTACTTCAGTATGTCATAGTCAGCGTGTTCCTCAAAAGTCTTATTTTGAACATCTCCCCGGTGAAATGCTTTTCATTTACAGTCGTGACTCGATGATCCGACGCTAAATGTAAAACCTTCTTTTATGTCGGATTATCAAGACGGAGGTCCAGATACAAGGAGGGCTTGATGCTGGAAGGCTCATTAGTTGGTAATATTTATTGTTTATAGTTGCTATAATAACTAGTAGGGCTGGTCCACATAGCACTTTCTGCTCTCCGGATGTTCAGGCAATCCAATTAATGATGAATATATTACGAATATATACAAATATTCAGTGTGGCTGCATGCGAGGCACTTCTGGGTCATATGAAGTTCACACAGCAGATCACATACAAGTCGCATTTAATTGGAAATGTGAACGAACTCGCAAAAAAATTGGATTTCACAAAAAAAATCTGAATGTAGCATTAAGTCCTGCAGTCTGAACGTAGCCAATCAGTGGGATTGTTCAGTCAGATAATACGCTGTTATCTATGCTGGAGTCAGAATCCAAGGCTGTCGGTATGTTAAGGCTGTTTTTAATGGGTTCCATTCGTTTTTCCTAAAAACCGGTTGGATACCAAGGTAGTCAGATTGTTAAGGGTCGGATTATGGAGCCACGACTGTACTTCTAAACTTACAGAAAAGCTTTTGTATCTTCACCCCAACTATCTGTCTCTACAAATGATTGATTCCAACGGTAAATTCTGATTTATGGTTCATTTGTGTTTGATCAATGGGTTTATTTTGGTTGAAAATTACATAAAGAGTGACAAAAGACAGGAAGACATTGTGTTAGCGATGTTAATGCTACTTTTGAGCTATTTCTAAGTTTTGAAAAAATAAAATTTCAGTAAAAACGCCAAATCATTCAAACATTTCTCAGCAATCAGTGTCACAACCACAGCAATGAAACGGTTCCTATGGTTAAGCTTTCTACACGTCTCCACTGAGATGTTGTTCCACTCCTCTTTTGAGAGGTATATTTTCTGCCAAAGACATACTACAACGAGAATTCAAACACCTTTCTATAACATTTAAAGATTTCAACCAGCTCTTATCATGACTGCCATTTAAATACCTCTGAGTCATTTCACTTACTGAGGAACCTTCCTGAGCAAAACTATTTGTTCTGACATGATGGTGCAACTTGGCGGTCTCTGTGATGAGCTCATTCTAAGCTAAACAAAACACAATCCTTCTTGATTTCAGGTGATTATACACCAACGGAAACATAATTATGATTATTATATTCACTTCCTGCCACTAGAGTCCCCGACACATTGAACCTTTAAGGCTAATAGCATGAACAAGGTTATAGAGAAACAACCACAACTCTCTTAGTTCTGTATCTAATGTAACATGATCCCACATGCTGAGAAACTGCCTGAACAAGTAAGAAGCCACATTTTAAGACTTCAGAATGTTGGGAAAGGGTACATGAGCTTCAGTCAACCACCTGGTCTCCAAGATGAAAGCCATTGCCCCCACTGCAAGACAAAACCATGACAATAAGCCTGATGAACATTAAAAAATTACGAGCTGGCCAAGTATGTCACCTGACCTGAAAGCAACAGAACGCCTTTGGAGAACCCTAAAATGGAAGGAAAAGCAACAAAACCCCTCCAGCAAAGAGGAGCTGAAACGAATCACGGTTGCAGAATGGCTGAACCTCTCTCCAGATCTACATGAGACTGGTTATCGTCCACGCTTGTGATCCAAGACGGACATACACAATATAAAAACTAATCAAAGAACTGAATGTCCCTGATTGGGGAGTAAACTCACTTTTGTTGCGATTCATTATTTGGCTTCAGTTAAAAACAAAACTGCATCAAATGGCCAGGTTTAGTAATAATTTAGCATTTTGGTGATATTCACCCGTACTTGTTGTGTTCTATACAGTGGATGTGTGCTGTTTAACCTATTTGCTCTGATCTAAAATGAAAAACCAACAGTTTAGATTTACTATATTAAACATAGAGGCCCAACAGTTGGAACTCAATGCAACAAAAATCACTACAACTGTCATTACTGAGTTTTCAGATCCTTTCAGTGCTTCATATGTCCGTCTTCACACCGATGAACTCAGCCCTCCTCAGCATGGACACTGAATTTCTTTAGAGACTATTTTTCAGCTGCTCTTTGCTGGAGGGGTTGTGTTGTTCAGCCACTCTCTTTAAAAATACCCCAAAGTTGCTCTATTGGATTCAAGCCAGATGACATTCTCGGCCAGGTCACAGTTTTCACTTTCTTCTATTCGTTTAGAAACTCTTGTGTGAGTTTGGCAGTTCACTTCTGACGGTTATCACGCTGGAATATTCCTGTAGATGTCTGCCAGACGTCTACAAACTGGGAGTCGTCTTTCCAGCCAGTATGTTGGTCTGTTCACAGGCATGCATGGTGCCGCCTTTATCCATCCATCCATTATCTATACACCGCTTAATCCTCACTAGGGTCATGGGGGGCTGGAGTCTATCCCAGCTGACTCAGGGTGAAGGCAGGTTCACCTGGACAGGTAACCAGTCTATCACAGG
>NW_007577792.1:40032-41012 GCF_000690725.1 Stegastes partitus
AAACACAAATCTGTCTCTTATTAAAATACGTCCTGATTGAATTGTTACCCCCAGGTGCACAGACGGACGTATTTCTGTAATGAAACTACTTCAGTTTGTCATAGTCAAGGTGTTCCTCAAAAGTCTTATTTTTAACATCTCCCCGGTGAAATGCTTTTCATTTACAGTCGTGACTCGATGATCTGACACTAAATGTAAAACCTTCTTTTATGTCGGATAGCAAGGCTGTCGGATTGTCAAGACGGAGGTCGAGATACAAGGAGGGCTTGATGCTGGAAGGTTATCTGTTGGTAATGTTTATTGTTTATAGTTGCTATAATAACTAGTAGGGCTGGTCCACATAGCACTTTCTGGTCTCTGGATGTTTAGGCCCAATTAATGCAATTAATGATGAATATCCAAATATTCGGCGTGGTCAGGGGACACGTCAGAGGGCGCTTCGACGGGGTGGAAGTGACCAGAATGCTCAGGCAATACTTGGCTGCTGATGCTAGTTTAGGATAGTGGTCACAGTTCTGTTTATACCATCAGCGGCGATGCCACCATCCATGTTTACTTCCGTAAACACTGAGCACGCTCTCTGCGTGTGACGTCGTCGTGTCCTCTTCTGTGCATGCGGGACACTTTTGGGTCGTATGAAGTTCACACAACAGATCACATACAAGTCACGTTTAACTGGAAATGTGAACGAACTCATAAAAAAATTGGATTTCACAAAAAATCTGAATTGAGCATCAAGTCCTGCAGTGTGAACGTAGCCAATCTGTGGGATTGTTCAGTCAGATAATACGCCGTTATTCTGATTGGTGACATAAAATGTCATGTTGGAATCAGAATACAAGGCTGTCGGTATGTTAAGGCTGTTTATAATGGGTTCTGTTCGTTTTTCCTAAAAACCTGTCGGATAGCAACGTTTAGGATTGTAAAAGGTCGGATTATGGAGTCACGACTGTACTTCTAAACTTACAGAAAAGCTTTTG